>NC_092747.1:6620228-6751845 GCF_047496795.1 Chiloscyllium punctatum
GGCAGTGGCCTAGGCCCAAACATCTTCAGGGCTGCTTCATCAATGACCTTCCCTCCATTATAATATCAGAAGTGGGGATGTTTGCCAATGATTGCACCATTTTCAGCAACATTTGTGGGTCCTCAGATACTGAAGCAGTCCATGTCCAAATGTGACAAGATTTGGACAGTATACAGGCTGACAAGTGGCAAGTAATATTGATGCCACACAAATGCCAGACCGTGACCATCACCACTAATATGCAATCTAACATTGCCCCTTGGCATTCAATGGTGTTACCATCACTGAATCCACAGTGGAATGCAGTCGTTCAATCAGGCAGCTCACCACCACCTTCTCAAGGGCAACCAGGGACTGGTAATAATTGCTGGCCCAACCAGTCACATCCAGATTCACGACATAAATAATATTTTAAAAAAAAATAACAGAGGACGGTTGCGGAGATATCACAGGGATCGGTGCTAGGGCCCCAGCTGTTCACAATACCCATTAAACATTTGGTTGTGGGAATCAAATATAATGTATCCCAACCTGCTGACAGAACTAAAGGATGTTGGATTGCGAGTGGGTGAGGAGGTTGCAAAGAACCTCCAAGGTGATAGACAAGTGGAGTGAATGGGCAAATACGTGGCAGATGGAGAGCAATGTGGGTAGAGGTGGCGGTGTGCCCTTTGATTTGAAGCCTATCGTTTGTAACGGGATTGTTTGAAACATGTTGATCTACACAGGGATGCTTGCTCCTTTTTGTTGTTTCCTTCTACGCGGCCCTCCAAGGTCCCTGCAGCACAATGAGGTCTGAACCCGGAAGGCAATACTGGGAATGTCATTGGCACGTTGCCCAGTGTACATAGTCCCACCGAGTGGGGAGCTGTAACATTGCAAATGATTTAGATATCCCTGTAGACCAGTCACTGAAAACAATATTGCAGGAACAGAAAGCAGTTAGGAAGGTAAATGGGTGTTGACCTTCATTTCAGGAGTAAGAGTGTCTTACTGCAGCTGTACAGGGCCTTAGTGAGACCCCATCCCGAACATTGTCCAGTATTGTGTGCAGTTTTGGCCTCTGTACCTAATAAAGGGCAACCCTGACATTGAGGGAGAGCAGTGAAGGATGACCAGACTGATCTCTGGGATGACAGGCTTGTTGTGGGAGCAGTATTTGGGGCGACTGGGCCTGTATTCTATGGGCTTTAGGAAAATGATGGTGATCTCAGTGAGATATATAAAACTATGACAGGTTGAGACAGATTGGAAGCAGGGATGATAATTCCACAGGCTGTGGGGTCTAAAATAAGGGGCCACAGTATTAGATACAGACAGGCTATTCTGCATTGAGATGCCAATAAATGTCTGCCCTCAGAGACTGGTGAACCTGGGGAATACACTCAAACCATGACACTGAATATAGATATGTAGTTAGAGACAGTAGAGATATGATGGGAGAGCAGGAGGACGGTGTGGTAATAAAGGGCAAGTCATCATTATATTGCATTGGGAGCAAACTCAATGGACCAAAGGGACTACTGCACTTGCTAAGGTATAGCTTCCCAAGGTTACACACATTAACAGATATATTCATTGCGTGGGATAAGTGCATTGCGGAGATGTTTGAACATGAACGACAATGAGGAAAGCTCAATGTGTTGTATGGCCTACTCCATTCCTAATGTTTCTGTGCAGTCTGTGGGAAAGCTCTGTAAATGCTATCTCAGATGTTACGAAGGAGGTTTCTGCAGGTTCAACAGGACTGTGTTTCCCGTTCCCTTTTTCCGATACTGAGGCTGGGGCCGGGTGTTCTGTCTGGGTTTATCCTTTAAGACCTCGGCGCAGTTTGATACAATAGAGTGTCTTGCTTGGCCGATTCAGCGATCATTGAAAAGATTTCTCACATGTATATGTGTCTGCAGTCATAGATAATCATAGATAACAGCCTCCAGTCTGACAAGTATCCTTCCACTAAACCCTCTGCTTCCTACCAACAAGTCAATTGTGTATCCAATTGGCCTGTTCCCCCAGAATTCCACGCCATGTAACCTTCCTGAGCAGCCTACTATATGGAAGCTTATCAAAGGCCTTACGGAAATCCATGGTGACTACGTCTACCGCTCTGTCCTCGTCAACCTTCCTCGTAACTTCATCAAAGAACTCTAACAAATTTGGGAAGCATGATCTCCCACTCACAAGTCGATGCTGACTGCTCCGAATCAAACCCTGTGTAAGTAATGGGTTCAGACAATGGTATGCTGTCCTTCATTGTAAGATGATTCGAGTACATAAGTAAAGCCATCTTCCTGCTGTTGTAGAGCCTTGCTGAGAGACCATTTGGGGCACTCTGTACATATTTGATCTCCTTTGTAAGGAATGATCTCCTTACCACAGATAAGGATGATCGTAACATGAGGACAAAGTAAAGAAGCTGAGTGTTTAATCTGTAGAACTATGAATGATGAAGAAATGGTGACGCTGAAACACGAGGAGTGGCAGCGATCACTTATTTCCAAAAGAGACATTGATAGGGTGAGAAATTCCATACGTTACCCAGGATTGATTGGTTTGATTTATTGTCACGTGTACCTCGTACAGGGAAACACTTTATTTATGTGCAGTGGAGGCAGATCATAGTAAGCATGGCCAGGCAGATCATAGGGTGGAAATAGACTTGGACAGAGTAAGGCACACAGGATACACTGAACAGGACGTGCACTCGACAAGATCAACATGAACAAGATCAGCATTATTTGAACTTAGAGAGTCCATTCATCAGTCTAATGTGGCTTTCCTAATAGTTTATATGCCTAAATTAACTCTCCCCATGTTATTGTGCAGTCGGCGTGTGACCCTGTGCTGAACGTCAGGTTGTCACAATCCCAAACAGCAGCCACAATATCTTCCATCTGAAACAGGTAGCCATTCCCATCAGCTTCCACCCTACATAGAGAACACCAGGCTGCCATCGTGGAGATGGAAGATGCCTTGTTGAGACTTCACAACAAGACGTATGGCTTCCCTCTTCACCACTAGAAAACCATGTTAAAGTCCCACATGTGTATCATAAACATCGGAGCCAAGAGGAACAACGTGGAGCAGTCTGTCTGTGCAGCCTCTGCTCCAATTGTTCATCATGTTAGAGCATCAATCTGGAGAACTTAAGACTGCCGATGCTGGAGATCAGAGTAGAGCCTCGATTGCTGGAAAAACACAGGAGGTCAGGCAGCATCCGAGAAGCAGGAGAATAGACGTTTCGGGCATAAGCCATTCATCAGGAATCAGCATCAATTACCACATTCTGCCTCTGTGTAAGTGCATTGAGGTGGAAATGGCCTCCTACTGTTCCTGTATAAGTGACTCAAGGGACTGACTGGCTTCTTCCTCGTCCGATTAGCCAGGGCCAAGGGCCTGACTGGTTAACCCTGGTTCCTGTTTGACAGCTCGATGTGCTGATTTGTGTGATGTTGCTGCAGCTTTCAGAGGTCATTTTTATCCTGGTTTCTTTTATGAGAGAGATTGAACGGTTGTTACCAGGCTGGCTAGTTAAGACCACTTGAGTAAAGAGCTAGCGAGGCCTTAGGTTAATTTTAATGCAGCCTGAATGTGTGTGACCAGCTCTCACAGATTAGCATCACTGGGTTTTGGTTTCTCAGTAACATCAAAAACTATAATGGTCTCCACAGAGTTGGAAGCTTCAGGGAATGTCTCCTGGCTGCTACTCTCTCTGAATTTTCTCTTGATGCTGTTTTCAATTCCTGAATTTTTCTTTTTATTAAGGGCTGTGTTTATGGGAATTTCTTATGTTGGACTAGTTCATTAGTAATAGCTCCTAGATCTATTATTCTGTATAGTTGCCCAATACAATTACGTTATTCTAAATTCCTCATTCTTTGGTTTTATTTTATCTTCCGTGTTTAAATAAATGGTGTTTTGCTTTACACAGAGTATTTTGACCACTCACATTGCATCTGGGACAGACACGATATTTCCTTTAAAATAAGAAAACATTAGAGTTTATGTTACTGCCTTCAAATATTTTCGAGGGGCTCTGGTGTGGTCCATCACACTAGCCTCCTTCTCTTCCTGAGTAATAGGCTGGAGGCACTGAATGGGCTGTCCTTGTTCTTCTCCAATAGTTTCAATGAACTAAATGGTTTCCTCATATTCCTGTGAAAACAGCGTGAGGTGCTGAATGAACTCTTGTTTAACTGTGACAATGTGCAGTGTCAGGAAGTGCTGTTACATGAATGTTATGGACACTTTAACAGCACACGCCTCAATGGAGTCTGGGTCTTGTTGCACATGGACACAAACCAGTTCAGGAACTGACGGGGGATAAAATGTTCTGAACATTGTGGAATCTTCAGTGACCATCCCCACTTCTGATCTTATGGTGGGGAGGGTGAGGGCGGAGAGACATTGATGAAGCAGCTGAAGATGTTTGTGAAGAGGAAGCTACCCTGAGGATCTCCCACAGGGGTGACCCAGGACTGAGATGATGAACATCTTCCTTTGTGCCATGTTTGACACCAAACACTGGAGAGTTTACTCTGATTCCCATTAAGTTCAGTTTTGTTAAGCTCCTTGGTGTCAATAAAAGTCAACGACTGTCTTGATATCAGGGCCAGTCATTTTTATCTGAACCCTTGAGTCAACCTCTTTTGTTCATATCAATAGGCCATGGTATAGGAACAACACATATTTTCTTCAAACAAATGGTATTGAATGTCAGGGTTTCTCTTCTCAAGAATGTTAGGCAGCAAGATGACTGAACGTATTTGAAGAGGAGGTAGACGGATATTGATCTGTCAGAGAGTTGAGGGCTATGAAGAATTAGGTATGCAAGAGGATTTCAGACCAAAAGCAGATCAGTCAAGATTTTAGTGAAGGGCAAGGTGGGCTTGAGGAGTGAATGACCTGCCCCTGTTTCTGATGTTCTCCCATCCTGTTATTGGAACGTTAGTGGGTGTTAATTTCTGTTATTGAATGTTTCAGTCAGGGTGATCAGACGATCTTATGAGCCAACTCTGGGTGAGGTAAAGGGGCTGTATTCACAGTGAACCTGGGTGTACAACATGACCAACAAATGAAGCACAAGTTGCAGAGAGGGGAAACTCTGTAAAGAGAGATGAGGGGCCTCTTTCGTACCCAGCCTGGGCTTTCCAATTACATTTCCCAAATCATGTCAAACCGTGTGGGACAGTCTTGAAGGGCCGAATGGTCTCCACTGTTTCTGTGCACCAGGTTATAGCAGTAAGTAGCCTCCAACTGCTCCTGTCCAGTAGGTTTGAGGAGCTGAATGGAACACAGGAACATGGGACTGAGGAGCAGGAGTGGGTCATTAGATACGTTGAGCCTTCTGCATCAGGCACTAAGATTGTGGCTGATCAGGTTGGGGTCTCAGCCTCACTTTCCTGTCTCCATCCAATTATCCATGACTCACTTCTCTGTCAAATATGACCTAACGTAGCTTTCAATCAACATGAACATCAAGGCACGATAAACTTCCAGCAAAGAGCATTATGACTTGCAAGGTCCTTTCAGAATTTTTTGACATCCCTCTTGTAGAATCAGAGAGTCATACAGAACGGAAACAGACCCATTAGTCTAATCTCTTCACTCCGATCAGATATCAAGTCTGATCTAGTCGCATTTGCCAGCATTTGGCCAATATCCCTCTTCTTTCAGATACTTTTTAAATGTGCGATTGTAACCGCCTTCACCACTTCCTCTGACAGCACTTTCTGTACACACACCACTCTCTGTGTGAAACATTTAACTTCAGGTCCCTTCTAAATCATTCGCCCTCTCCCCTTCAACCTATGCCCTCTTGTTCTGGACTCCCCTATCCTGGTGGAGCAGAGCGTGGCTGTTCAGAATATTCATGCCCCTGATGGTTTTATAAACCTCTATAATGTCACCCCTCAAACTCTGACACTCCAGGAGAAAGCACCTCAAACTAATCAACCTCTCCCTAAAGCTCAAACCTTCAGTCCTGGAATATCCGTGTAAATTGTTTTTGTAGAAAACCGAATTGTACGCAGTATTCTTAAAATGGCCTCACCAACATGCTGTACAGGTGCAACATACTACCACAACTCCTACACTCAATGCTCTGACTGATTAAGGCAAATGTGCCAAATGTGGTCAGCACCACTCTGTCTACCTGCAACTCCACTTTCAAAGAACAATATGCCTGCAGCCCTATGTCCCTTTGTTCCACAACACTCCCAAGGACTTCACCATTAAGTGTATAATTTCTGCCCTGATTTGCCTTCGCAAACTGCAAAACCTCGTATTTATCTAAATTAAACTTCATCTGTCACTCCTTGTCCCTTTGTCCCATCTATTTGTGGTCTCGTAGTACTCTGAGATAATCTACTACACCACCTTTCTGATGTAATCTGTAAACCAACTAACTATGGCCCCAATATTCACATCTAAATCCTTTACATAAATGATGTAATGCAGTGAACTCTGTACTGATTCTTACAGCACACTGCTGCTCACAAGCCTCCAGTCTGAAAAATATCCCTCTTCCTTCAAGCCAATTGTGACTAGCCTCTTCTGTATCCCACGTGACTGAAACTTACTAATCTGTCTACAAATCAGGATGAAATACTAGCTATGAAGAGAGGCTGAGTAGGTTAGGTTTATTTTCACTAGAAAAAAGGAGATTGAGGGGGGACGTGATTGAGATTTACAAATTCATGAAGGGTATAGCCAGGGTGGGTAGAGACAAGCTTTTTCCCAGGGTGAAGGATTCACTAACGAGAGGTCATGCTTTCAAGGTGAGAGGTGGAAAGTTTAAGGGGGATACACACGGTAAGTACTTCACACAGAGGGTGGTGGGCGTTTGGAACGCGTTGCTAGCAGAGCTGGTAGAGGCAGGCACGGTAGATTCATTTAAGATGCGTCTGGACAGATGCATGAGTAGGTGGGGAGCAGAGGGTTGCAGATGCTTAGGAATTGACCGACAGATTTAGACAGTACATTTGGATCGGTTCAGGCTTGGAGGGCGAAGGGCCTGTTCCTGGGCTGTAAATTTTCTTTGTTCTTTGTTGTTTAAATGAACACATTGCTGAAGTCCATATAGACAATGTCTACCAAATTGTCTTCATCAATCTTCTTTGTCTCCTCATCATAATACTCAACCAAATTATTGAGACATGATTTCCCATGCAGAAAGCCACGTTGTCTACCCCGATCAGCCCTTGCCTTCCCAAATGTATTTAAATCCTGTCCCTCAGAATCCCCTCCAACAACTTACCCACCACTGACATCAGGCTCACCTGATAGTTCCCCAGCTTTTTGGGTCACTGTTTCCTTTTCTAGTCCCACTGCTCACAACAAATGTTAAATGTGACCAGGTTGGTGATATGGCCGATGATATCGGTCTCAGACTGGGTCAGGGTCAGCTTTAGGAACAAGTCAGGCAAGTATCTTTAATCTGCTAAACTAGCATGTTTATGATCCAGAGCAATGTTTCTCAAACTATGATGGAAAGATGAATGCCAAATTGTTTGGGTACAGCAAATATATAATCAATATTTCCCTTTCCAAAAACACTAACACACACATACACAGTCTCTGCAATTTTAACTTGAAAAAACTTTGCCCAGATATTTTTGGAACTCATGACAAAAGGAAAAAATGCGAAATTGTCCAAACGGTTGTTCTGTTTCTGAAGATATTGTACTCACACATCTATTAGCAATGCGATTTCATCCTGGGAGAGCTGGATTTGAGTGGATTCCCTTTGCTTTAGGCAGTGAGTAAATTCCAATGAATTCAGATTAGGGGTCACCCATAGGGTAGCACGGTGGTTAGCACTGCTGCCTCAAAGCAGCAGGGGCTTGGTTCGATTCCATCTTTGGGTGAATGTCTCTGTGGAGTTTGCACGTTCTCCACTTGTCTGTGTGAGCTTCTAATAGGTGATCCAGTTTCCTACCACAGCTCAAACTGTGTAGGTTAGGTAGATTGTTCATGCTAAATTATCTGTAGTGTTCAGAGGTTTCAATGTTAGGTGCATTAGTCAGGGGTAAATATAGGAGAATGAGTTGCGAATGTTGGTATGGACTTGTTGGGTGGAAGGGCCTGTTTCAACACTGCTGCGATTGTATAAAAATAAGAATGGTAACGATGACTGTAGAGCTTTTTTTTTAGCTCGCACACATTGCTGTGATGAGGAACAATGAAGGAGAGAGAGTGCAATAGGCCATTCCTTCTCGGGCATATTACATTTTCTCCCTCTCTGAGCTGCATCACACAGTAATGTCATCCTCTCTCAAACTGGACCATGTGAGGTCTCCTTGTACATTGTCCAAACTATGTCTCCATCACATTCCCTGTTCCATGTAGGTGCATCATTGCCGCTGTCATAGACAGAGCCAAACCCTTAGTAGAAAATGGTCTCGGTCTATTTGAAGTATGTTTACATGGCCCTGCGTCATTAATAAATAAAATGTTTAATGTATTCAGAATACCTGTGTTAAACTGAATGCACTTTTTAAAGAAATACAGGAATTGCTGGAAAAGCTCGGCAGGTCTGTCAGCATCCAGATGCCTTTTACATGCTATAGTTGCACCAGCCTCCACCACTTCCTCTGGCAGCTCATTCCAGACACACACCACACTCTGTGTGAAAAGGTGCCCCTTAGGCCTCATCAGCACCTTTCCCCTCTCACTTTCAACCAACGCCCTCTAGTTGTGGACGCCCCTAACCTGGGGAAAAAAACCCTGACTACTCACCCTACACATGACCATTCTGATTTTATAAACCTTTACTGCTGCGAAATGTGACTTCAATCAACACGAATGGCTGCACTTTCAGTCATCCTGGGCCTAAATTCTGAAATGCAATACTGACACCTTGTCCTTCTCCATCAAGTCACAAATCTAAATCCATTTTAATCAGTTTGTTCAGATGTATCCTGAGACACTTCTGTGGGCTTTACACCTAGACCGTTGTGCCTGGAGGTAGGGACACTAGCATCATTCAGCAATACCCATAAAGCTGTAACAGTATTCTCCTGTGTGTTTGTTTATCAGCCTGTTCTGACATGATTTGACATACCTCTGCAACAGGCAGGAATTGAATCCCGACCTTCTATTCAAGAGCAAGGAACACTACCACTCAAGTACAGGAATTGGAATCAAATCCAGAGCTCTGGCTCAGAGGCAGGGACACTACCCACTACACTACCATACCCCGATTTTGGTCATATTTTAAGGGCCAGTTTTCAGCTCAGTGTGGATTTATTATAATCAGGTTACCATTACTGAACTACACAAAACACTTTGTATTGTTAAACAAATGCAAGATATTTGTCTCAACTGTAAGATATTAAGTGCACGTGCGGTGCCATCGAAATTAACTATGAATATTTTTAATCGCTATTATCTGTAGTCGACAATATTAGGGAAATAAATCCTGCAGGCACACTCTGCACAATGAAGGGTCTCAAATGGATATTTATTACTGAACACCAGAGATGAATAAAAAGCATAATATCTGGTTCCAAAGCCCGATCACTATTACCCAACTTTCAAGTGTGACTGCCTTCTTCCTAAAACCATGAAATAATACCAGGCCGCTGATTACTGTTCAGCCTGTCCTCCCCACTGACTGTATGTGCAATCTGTCCCTCCTCCCCCTAACCACACAAGGCAAACCAAGCTCAGGGTCTTTGTGAAAATCAAGGCCGGAGTGTGCAGGCCTCCTGGAGAGGGATGGACATTTTAAAATTGAAGTGGGAGAGTGAGGTGGCAGTAATATCACACACTGGGCTGAGGGGTGGCAGATGGAAGTTAGTTTGGATTAATACGAGGTATTGGATTTGGTAAATCAAACAAGAGCAGGACCTATACAATGAAAAGCAGAGCCTTTGGTGCTGTTGGAGAACAGACACCTAGGCCGTCAGGTATAATTCTTTAAAATTTCCATCCCATACAGATAGTGTGGTTAAGAAGGTGTTTAACACACGTCTTCATTGGTCAGACCTTTGAGTATCGGAATTGGGATGTCAATGTTGAGGTTGTACAGGACATTGGTGAGATCTCTTCTGGAATACTTTGTCCAGTCTGGTCATCCTGCCCTCTGTGTGAAAGAGCTGCCCCTTAGGTCACTTTTAAATGTTTCACCTCTCACCTTAAACCTATGCCCTCGAGTTTTGGTCTCCCTGACCCTTCGAAAATACTTTGACTATTCACCCAGATATTATTGACCTTGATATCATTAAGCTGGAGAGGATTGAGAACAGATTATGTTGCTGGGAAAGGAGGGAGTGAGCTATAAGGAGAGGCTGGATAGGATAGGCTGGGACCTTTTTCACTGGAGAGGATGAGATTAAGAGGTAACTTCACAGAAGTTTACAAAATCATGATGGGTACAGATAAGCTGAAGGGCTTATGTCTTTTCTCTCGAGTTGGGGATTCAAAACTGAGGGATATTTTAAGTTGCGATGAAAAAAAGATGTACAAAAGTCATGAGACGTCATTATGTTAGACAGAAGCTGGCTTGTGTGTGGAATGAACTTCCAGAGCAAGTGGTGAAAGCAGGGAATGTTACAACGTTTAAAGGACATTTAGATCAGTCCATGGATAAGAAATCAGTTTGGATGGTGCTGTGAGCAGCTGCCCTCTCCCTCCCCATCTCTGAATGAATCCCTGTTGGTTTTCACCCTCTGCCAATGTCTGTGCAGTGGCATGGGGAGGCCAGTAGAGGGTGGCATTGCATCACTTTAAACACCACAGAGACTGCCAGACCTGCCCAACACAGATACACTGACAGGAATTGTTAGGGCACGGCGTGAAGCTCACCTGGTAATTTAAATTAAACACAAAGAAATGCTCAATTCACCTCGTAAAGTGTTAAAATATGAATGACAGAGAACTTCCAAATTCCACTGTTTAAATGAAAACATCAATTTATGTTTTAACTCTGCAAGTTAACATTTTACATCAACTATTCTCAACTCTGGGACTCCCAATCTTTTCACTGCTTATGACCCGACTCCAGCTCATATCACAGGTGCTTGGCAGCTCTCAGTTCAGGACAGCATTCCCTCTCTCTTAAAGGTACAGTACACACTTTCAACTTCATCTCATTATACCCTGATGAATATCGATAAGTGAAGCCTATCCGGATTTCTCTTGCTCTGTGGTTTGTCAATATTTCATTCAATCCATCAGGATTTGTGCTACTCCATTGACAGTATGTCATTATTCGACTCCGTCCATGGCAATACAGCAGATTTCACTTGCTCACACTCGTGAGTGGGGCAGAATTTCAGTTGTTTCATGGGGACTGTGACACCATGACAATCCCAATGTTTGTAGATAACACCAAACCTGGACCAACTGTAAAGTCTATGGACGACAGTTTGGAACTCTAACAGGACAGTGACACGTTGATGTAGTGTTCAGGTATATAGCAGATGGGGATCAATGCCGAACGGTGTGAGGTGAAACACTTTGGTAGGAAAGAGAAATAAAGACAGTTTAAAACAGGCCGTACCGTTATAAAGGGGCTGCAGGAGCAGAGATCCCTGGGTGTATATGAGCACAGATTATTTAAGATATCAGGACAAGTGGGGAGAGCAGTAACTATCACAGATTAGTTTCAGTATCTGAGCTGTTTACAGGGGGAGGTGTAGGAGGGAGTCTCCGTGCTCCCTTCCTGGGAGGTGGTGGTGACGATGTGTTGTGAGCCCACCCTCCTGCCACCGAAAGTTGTGCTGGGGGGAAACAGAACTGCCAGTGGGTTTAAAGTGAGAATTGCCCTTCACTGAACATTGCTCCTTACTCGGTCGGTGGGACGTGGATGTTTCAGAATCTCCACACGAGGCGTCCCGGTCCCCTCTTGCTCATACCAGGGTACTCCCAACATAGTGAAGGGAGGGGGGTGGGACCGGATATCGGGCACTCCACCACCCGGCCTGGCCCTTTCTGTCCTATTCCAGGCTGCTTCTCCTGGAATGGGAGAAAGGGAGGGAGGGTGGGAGTGTGTGACCCTGCTGTTTGTGCTGGTGCAGGTGGGGGGATATGGGGAGGGGTTCGAGGGAGTCAGTACACAGTGGTGTATCCATGCAGTGTTATTGTTGTGGGGGGGGGGGGGTGGGGTAAAGTGGAGGGAAAAGAGAGAGAGACAGACAGACAGAGACAGAGAGAGACAGAGACAGAGACAGAGACAGAGACAGAGTGGGAGAGAGAGAGTGCAGGGAAGGTTATTGGTGCTTGTCCTGTATCGCTGGACATTTCCTCAGACCGCAGATACTGCACTGATCTGGCTGGTGAGCTCAGACCATGCTTGATGGGGCTGGTGGTGTGGCCCCCTCTAGGAAGAGAATGGCCCCCCTCTGTACTAGCGCATCCACCAGGGCGTCCGTGCCCCTGTTGACAAGCCATGGTGTGATTTCCCCTTATCTGCCATGCTCGGGGTAAACTGTGCAGGGCAGCTCCTAACGGAGAGAGCTCAAACATTGGCTTGTTAAAGATGACACCCGTGCCAGGGATCACGGAATATTCAGGGGCTTCCGGGCGATGGTGAGTACCTCCAGCCATGATGGGTGGGAGAATCGGGCTGGTGTTGAATGAGAGGGACACCATGGGATGGGCTGGGTAGTTAATGAGGGGAATTAGATAAAATAGCACCAGGAAACTAGCTCAGCCTCATGCGGACAATCCCTCTGTCACACTCAAGGAAAATCAAACAAAGAAAAATTATTGTTAGAATCTGCCCAATGAGTCATAGATTCTGTTGAAACTAATTGCAGTCACAAAAATGCAGAACAAATGCTCATCTGACTTCAAACCAATAACTCTTTTTCCCATCTTTCCTGGGAAGACAGTCTCATGTTACAGGATGCGATCGAAGTGTCTACCTTTCAGCATTCTGAAACCTGGGAACGCATCCTTCCATGACACTGTCTCTCAGTCTCCCCCTCTCTGTTCATTTCCCAAACCCCTCTCATGTGCTGATATTTAAAGAGCTACCCCACCAACTCCCTCTGGCAGTGATGTTCACACCCACATCACCCCCTTGTCATGGCACAGTGGAGATATGGAGCTGTAAAATGGGTGGGAGCTGTGCACCCCTGTCACTTCAAGCATGGCCTGCAAGTATCCCCACGCTGGGCAGGGATCTTACTGAGCAATGCACTAGGGTGGTGGACACAGTCCTACATGCTGGGAGGGTAAGTGCTCCTGGGTTACAGATCAATGCACTGGGGTGGTGTACACAGTCCTAAATGCTGGGAGGGTAACTGCTCCTGGGTTACAGATCAATGCACTAGGGTGGTGTACACAGTCCTACATGCTGGGAGGGTAACTGCTCCTGGTATACAGATCAATGCACTGGGGTGGTGTACACAGTCCGACATGCTGGGAGGGTAACTGCTCCTGGTATACAGATCAATGCACTGGGGTGGTGTACACAGTCCGACATGCTGGGAGGGTAACTGCTCCTGGTATACAGATCAATGCACTGGGGTGGTGTACACAGTCCTACATGCTGGGAGAGTAACTGCTCCTGGTTTACAGATCAATGCACTGGGGTGGTGTACACAATCCTACATGCTGGGAGGGCAACTGCTCCTGGTTTACAGATCAATGCACTAGGGTGGTGTACACAGTCCTACATGCTGGGGTTGTAACTGTTCCTGGTTTACAGATCAATGCACTGGGGTGGGGTACACAGTCCTAGAGGCTGGGAGTGTAACTGCTCCTGGGTTACAGATCAATACACTGGGGTGGTGTACACAGTCCTACATGCTGGGAGAGTAACTGCTCCTGGGTTACTGATCAATGCACTGGGGTGGTGTACACAGTCCTACATGCTGGGAGAGTAACTGCTCCTGGGTTACAGATCAATGCACTGGGGTGGGGTACACAGTCCTATATAGTGGGAGGGTACCTGCTCCTGGGTTATAGATTAATGCACTGGGGCGGTGTCCACAGGCATACATAATGGGAGGGTAACTGCTCATGGTTTGCAGATCAATGCACTGGGGTGGTGCACACAGTCCTACACGCTGTGAGGTTAACTACTCCCGGGTTAAAGATCAATGCACTGGAATGGTGTACACAGCTCTACATGATAGGAGGGTAAGTGCTCCTGGTTTACAGATCAATTCACTGGGGTGGGGTACACAGTCCGACATGCTGGGAGGGTAACTGCTCCTGGTTTGCAGATCAATGCACTGGGGTGGGGTACACAGTGCCCCATGCTGGGACGGTAACTGCTCCTGGGTTACAGATCAATGCACTGGGGTGGGGTACACAGTCCTACATGCTGGGAGGGCAACTGCTCCTGTTTTACAGATCAATGCACTAGGGTGGTGTACACAGTCCTACATGCTGGGAGGGTAACTGCTCCTGGTTTACAGATCAATGCACTGGGGTAGGTTACACAGTCCTACATGCTGGGAGAGTAACTGATCCTGGTTTACAGATCAATGCACTGGGGTTGTGCACACAGTTCTACAGGCTGGGAGGGTAACTGCTCCTGGTTTACAGATCAATGCACTGGGGTGGTGTACACAATCCTACATGCTGGGAGGGCAACTGCTCCTGGTTTACAGATCAATGCACTAGGGTGGTGTACACAGTCCTATATGCTGGGAGAGTAACTGCTCCTGGGTTACAGATCAATTCAGTGGGGTGGTGTACACAGTCCTAGAGGCTGGGAGGGTAACTGCTCCTGGGTTACAGATCAATGCAGTGGGGTGGTGTACACAGTCCTAGAGGCTGGGAGGGTAACTGCTCCTGGTTTACAGATCAATGTATTGGGCGTGGTGTACACAGTCCTACATGCTGGGAGGGTAACTGCTCCTGGGTTACAGATTAATTCACGGGTGATCACTGCACAGATCGCTGTGCTGGGCAGACTATCTGGTTGAGGTTTTCGATAATGCAATGATGTGGTTTGTGTAGCTCCTTATGCTGGATGGATATTTGTTTCAGGTTCACACATTAATGCACTGCTGTGGTCTGCACAGCTCCCCGTCCTGGACAGATATCTCATCCGGGTTTATAGATCAATGCACTGCTGTGGTCTGCATAGCTCCCGGTGCTGGGCAGATATATTGGCTGGGTTTATAAATCAATGCCGTGTCTGATCTGCGCAGTGTTCCACTCTGGATCAGTTTCCGGATTGTATTGACCAGTGTAATGGATGAATCTGAACAGATTGCTGGGTTGTACTGAGCAGTACACTGGCCTGGTCTGCACAGTGTTCCATGGTGAACAGATATATCCTCTGGGTTGATGGTGTCTGGGCTGGTTCTGTGAGGTGGATTAAGAATGTGGTATATCTCACCGTTTCAGCTGATCTGGCAATGCCTTTAGTTCCCATTCCTGTGATTGCACCCTCTGTCTCTCACCTCATTAATGTTACAGTGTGTCCAGGTACAGAACATCATGTTGGTGAGGTGGGTAGTGGGAAAGGAGATGGACAGGTCAAGGGGTTCCCCGGAACGTTCTGTCCCCAACATTCTATAACTGACATTCCCCGGAACGTTCTGTCCCTGACATTCTATAACTGACATTCCCCGGAACGTCTGTTTCTGACATTCTATAACTGACATTCCCCGGAACGTTCTGTCCCTGACATTGTTTGTGAACGGCCGGACGTCAGTGAATTCAACAAATGATAAGATCCCGAGGGAAGAGATCCCGTTCTAGGGAGAAGGAGACACTGTTCCGAAGGCGCCTCAGGCAGTTAAAGGGGAGAATACGTTTTCCCTGAGTTTACATTTCTCCACGGCACAGGATCGACCACAATTTAGACCAAAATACAGAAATTCCCAAACTCCGTTTGTCTTCAGGAAACTGGGAGAGAATCCTCCAGGACAGCAACGTTTCCACCTTCCGTATTAGGAACTGGGAAGGAGTGACCTGTGTCTGCTCTCGAGTAATCGAGAGTGTGGGAATGTTCTAGAAACCATCTGTCATTATGGATGTGTCTCTGTGTGTTTGGGGAGGGAGGGATTCTTGTAATTTATGTCACATTTTTGTCAGTAATTCCGACCTTTCCATTTGTTATTCCAGCTCCAATTATTTTAATAAACCCCTGAATACAGGGACACATTTGAAAATCTCACTGGGTCCCCAATCAAACGGGTCCCTTTGCCTCCAGGCTGATGGATAATGGGTTTGTTTTCCTTCCTCACAGTTAACGTAGTGACCATCTACGTCCTGCTTTATAAAGATTGTGGATTGTCTCCATGTGTCAGACGTTACCTGGGGGCCATGGCAGCGGCGGATCTCCTGGTCATTATCCTCGACCTGATCCTGAGACACATTCCCATTGTTTATCGGGAACAGTTTTATTTCCTGTACTCCGTCCCCGTGTGTAATATCCACGCCGTCCTGCTTTATGCAGCCACTGACTGCTCTGTCTGGTTCACCGTCACTTTCACCTTTGATCGGTTTGTGGCCATTTGTTGCCAGAAGCTGAAAAGTAAATATTGCAGTGAGAACACGGCGGCTGTGGTTCTGGGAGCAGTGACTGTGCTGAGCTGTTTAAAGAACATTTTCTGGTATTTTATTCTCACGGCTCGGTATTACCTGGTGAACTCCCCCGGGTTTTGTGGTTTAACACTCGCTGTTCGATTCTCCAGTGTCTGGGTCACAATCGAGTTCCTCCACCACATTCTAACCCCGTGTGTCCCATTTTTTCTGATTCTGCTGCTCAATGTTCTCACCGTCAGACACATTTTAGTGACCAGCAGAGCCCGCAGGAGACTCCGCGCTCACACCAATGGGGACGCTCAGTCTGACACTGAAATGAGAAACCGAAAAAAATCCATCATTTTACTGTTTGTGATCTCGGCCAATTTCATCCTGTTATGGTCAACGTTAATGCTGTATTCTATATGGTTGCGGATGTGGTATATTGGGTATCGGTCTGTGTATCTCCATGACTTTGTGCGGGAATTTGGCTTCATGATGCAGCTCCTCAGTTGCTGCACAAACACCGCAATTTATGCCGTGACCCAGACTATGTTCAGGCAGCAGCTGAAGAATGTGCTGAAATATCCCTTCACCCAAATCCATCCATCCATCAAATTCCCTCATTAATCACACCATCCGTGATTTTCTTATTTCAGTTCAGTGTTGCAGCGATGGAGCAGCCTGTCGCTATGGTAACAGACTGAAGGTAGCGCTGGTTTGTCCATCCTTATCCCACAGGGGGGTAACAGGGACACATTTCAATGTTTCTCACAACACAGGGGTCAGTAGAAAAGACACCATCCCACTGACTGTATCCATCACTTCCATTTGTAAACAATAAAAATGTTGATTAAAGCGTGCCGAGCAGCAGAGTGATCGATGTTGTTATGTGTCTTTGTGTTGGAGAAGCTGAGCTGGAGAGAGACAGACTCAGCCCCAAGTCCTGGTCCTAAGGGAAGGGGAGGGCACCGCGCGCTGAGCTCAAGAGCTGGGTTTAACTCCCTCTGCTCCCGCCACTCCAACCTGAACTCCCCATTTCCTCACCCCCACACTTTCTCCTCATTTCTCTCTGTCTCTGTCTCTCTCTCTCTCTCTCTCTCTCTGCATACTCTCTCTTCCACACCACCTCCCCTTTCACTCTCCATCGTCCACCAATCTCTCAAGCACACAACCCCAACCCTGGTTTCTCCACCTGCCTCCAGTCATTCCTCCCCCCTCCCCTGCACTCTCTCTCTCTTCTGCCGTCTGTCTCCCTCATGCAATTCCATTTGTACCACATTTTCCCCCTCCTCTCACCTCTCTCATCGCTGTATCATCTCAAAACCACTCCATGCAGCCACAGCAGCAACAAATACATCCACCCCACAACCCCACCCCCAGTCTCTAGATCAGAGGGAGAGGGCCGCATCAGGGAGACAGAGTGTGTCAGAGAGAAAGGGAGGGGCAGGAGGGAGAGCGAATTAGTCAGAGAGAAACAGAGGGAAGCAGGGAGAAAGAGAGACCGAGGTAGGTGGATCGAGAGTGAGAGAAGGTGGAGAAATAGTGTTGGAGTAGGGAGAGACAGAGACAGAGACAGAGAGGGGGGCAAGGGAGAGATAAGGTGAGGGAGGGGGAGAGAGAGAGAAATAGGGGAGGACATAATGAGAGGGGGGATAGAGAGTGGGGGAACAGAGAGTGGGGGGGGTCAGAGTTCGGGGGGACAGAGTGAGGGGGTAAAGAGTGGGAACAAAGAGAGGGAGGGGCAGAGAGAGAAAGGAAAGAGAGGGAGGGGCAGATGGGGGGCAGAGAGAGGGGGGACAGTGAGTGGGGGGACAGAGAGTGGGGGATGGAGAGAGGGTAGACAGAGAGGGGGGTGGAGAGGGAGGGGATAGAGAGAGGGACGACAGAGGCGTATGACAGAGGGGGGACAGAGAGCGAAGGGACAGCGAGGTGGGGACAGAAGGGAGGGAGGAGAGAAAGAGAAGGGGCACAGAGAGAGAGGGGGATAGAGAGAGAGGCGACTGAGAGAGAGGAGACAGAGAGGGGGAGGACAGAGAGGGCAGGACAGAGAGAGGGGAGACAGAGGTAGGGGGCAGAGAGAGGGTGACAGAGAGGGGGGACAGTGAAAGGAGGCGACAGAGATGGGGGACAAAGAGATGGGGCAGAGGGGGGCGACAGCGATCGGGGACAGAGAGAGGGGGACAGAGAGAGGGGGGCAGAGAGGGGTGGACTTAGGGGGGAACCGAGAGGGGGGAGAGAGAGAGGGGGACGGAGAGAGGGGGAACAGAGTGTTTTGTACAGAGAGAAGGGGTAGAGAGAGGGAGGGGGACAGAGAGAGAGAGGGGTCAGAAAAGGAGGGGGGACAGAGAGAGGGAGAACAGAGAGAGAGGGAACAGAGAGAGGGAGCAGAGACAGGCGTTGAGAGAGAGCGGGTCAGAGAGACAGATGGGGACAGAGGGGGGGGAGACAGAGGGGGATCAGGGAGGGGGATAAAGAGCAATGGGGGACAGAGAGTGGGGGGACAGAGAGAGAGGCGGGACAGAGAGACGGGGGGTGACCGAGAGAGGGGTTGCAGAGAGGGGGGCAGAGAGAGGGGGGACAGAGAGAGAGAGAGGCAGGAGAGAGGGGGGGACAGAGAGGGGGCAGAGAGGGGGAGAGAGAGAGTATGGGACAGGCAGGGGGCAGAGAGAGGGGGACACAGAAAGGCGGAGAGAGAGGGAGACAGAGAGGGAGGGACAGAGAGATGGGGACAGACAGAGAGGGGACAGAGAGTGGGGGCAGAGAGCGGGGACAGAGTGGGGGACAGAGAGAGGGGGGAGATAGAAGGGTTCAGAGAGTGGGGGGACAGAAAGTGGGGGGACAGAGTTGGGGGACAAAGAGGGTGGACAGAGGGGGCAACAGAGACAGGGACAGAGCAGAGTCGGGGATAGAGACAGAGAAGCGACAGAGGGGGGGGGCAGAGAGCGCGGAGGGACAGAGGGGGGACAGAGAGAGAGAGAGGGACAGGGAGAGGGTGGGCAGAGCGAGCGTGAGAGGGGAAGGAGAGAGAGGGGGACAGAGAGAGGGGGATAGTGAGTGTGGGACAGAGAGAGGGGAACTGAGAGAGGGGGGACAGTGAGTGGGTGACAGAGAGAGGGGGACAGAGAGAGGGGGACATAAAGAGGGGGACAGGGAGAGGGGGACAGAGAGAGGAGGACAGACAGAGGTCTCAGAAAATGGGGGCAGAGAGTGGCGGGACAGAGAGAGAGGGCAGATAGACGGGGTCAGAAAGATGGGCGACACGGCGACAGAGAGAGGGGGCAGAGAAGAGGGGAACAGAGAGGGGGTACAGAGAGAGGGAGGACACAGAGAGAGGGCAGAGAGACGGGGACAGAGAGAGGGAGGACAGAGAGCGGGGGACAGAGAGAGGGGGGACAGAGAGAGGGGAGAGAGAGGGTGGACAGGGCGAGGGAGGACAGAGATAGGGGGCAGAGAAAGAGGGGGACAGAGAGAGGGGGAAAGAGATGGGGGAACAGAGAGACGGGAACAGAGAGAGGAGGTACAGAGAGGGGGGAGAGAGAGGGTGGACAGGGCGAGGGAGGACAGAGAGAGGGGACAGGGACAGAGGGGGACAGAGAGAAGAGGGAAAGCGAGAGAGGTGGACAGAGGGGGGCAGAGAGAGTGGGAAAGAGAGGAGGTATAAAGATGGGGGGACAGAGAGAGGGGGCAGACAGGGGGCAGAGTGGGGAGACAGAGAGGGGGATATAGAGAGAGGGTGGTCAGAGAAAGGGGTACAGAGAGATGGGGACAGAGAGACGAGGACAGATAGAGGGGAACAGAGAGAGGGGACAGAGAGATGGGGACAAAGAAAGGGGGCAGAGATGGGGTACAGGGAGCGGGGGACAGAGAGAGGAGGACAGAGAGAGGTGGAGATAGTGGGGGTCAGAGAGTGAGCGCACAGAGTGGGGGGACACTGTGGGAGGCAGAAACATGGGGACAGAGACAGAAAGACAGAGACGGGGGACAAAGAGAGAGGGGGGACTGAGGGAGCGGGACAGAGAGTGGGGGGCAGAGAGAGGGAGGACTGAGAGAGTGGGAGATAGAATGGATCAGAGAGAGGGGAACAGAGAAAGGGGAACAGAGAAAGGGGAACAGAGAGCGCGGGAAATTGAGTGGGGGACAGAGTGAGGGGGACAGAGAGAGGGAAAACAGAGATAGGGACAGGGGGATGGGGCAGAGAGAGGGAGGACAGAGAGAGGGGTTACAGAGAGAGGGGACATAGAGGGGGGACAGAGTGAGGGGGACAGAAAGTGGGCAGAGAGACGGGAACAGAGAGACGGTGGATAGAATGAGGGAGGACAGAGAGGGGGGTAGAGACAGAGGGGGGCAGAGAGAAGAGGGAAAGCGAGGGAGGTGGACAGAGGGGGCAGAGAGAGGGGGACAGAGAGGGGGTACAGAGAGAGGGGGACAGAGAGAAGGGGGCTGACAGGAGGGCAGAGTGGGGAGACAGAGAGGGGGACAGAGAGATTGTGTTCACAGAAAGGGGTATAGGGAGATGGGGTCAGAGAGAGGGAGGACAGATAGAGTGGGGACAGGGAGAGGGGGAAAGAGATGGGAGCAGAGAGACGGGGACAGAGAGAGGGGGGACAGAGAGGGGGGACAGAGAGCGGGGACAGAGAGGGGGGACTGAGAGAGGGGACAGAGAGAGCGGGGACAGACAGAGGGAACAGAGAGATGGGGACAAAGAAAGGGAGGCAGAAATGGGGGACAGGGAGCGAGGGACAGAGAGAGGAGGACAGAGAGAGGGAAAGATAGTGGGGGCACAGTGTGGGCTGACACTGTGGGGGACAGAAACAGGGGGGCAGAGACAGGGGGACAGAGATAGGGGACAAAGAGAGAGAGGGGTGAATGAGGAAGCGGGACAGAGAGAGGGGGACAGAGAGAGGGGGGAGTGAGAGAGGGGGAGATAGAAGGGGTCAGAGAGAGGGGGCACAGAGAGGGGGGACAGAGATTGGGGGTACAGAGTGGGCGTACAGCGTGGGAGGACAGAGTGGGGGACAGAGTGGGGGACAGAGTGGGGGACAGAGTGGGGTACAGAGAGAGAGGGACAGAGAGAGGGGAGACGGAGGGGGCGGGACAGAGAGGGGGGGACAGAGAGAGGGGAGATGGAGGGGGGACAGAGAGAGGGGGTTAAAGAGAGGGGGCGCAGAGGGGGCGGGACAGAGAGAGGGGGACAGAGAGAGAGGGCGACAGAGAGAGGGGAAGACAGAGGGGGACAGACAGAGGAGGGACAGACAGAGGGGGACAGAGCAAGAGGGGCACAAAGTGAGGGGTACAGAGAGAGGGGGTAGATAGAAGGGGTCAGAGAGTGTGGGGACAGAGAATGCAGGGACAAAGAGTGGGAGTACAGAGTGGGGGAAGATAGTTGGAGATCAGAGAGAGGAGGACAGAGACAGTGGGACAGAGAGAGGGGTGTACAGAGAGGGGGGACAGAGAGCAGGGTGGGACAGAGAAAGTGGGGTACAGAGATAGAGGGGGACAGGGAAGGGGGACAGAGAGAGGGGGGCAGAGAGGGCAGAGAGCGCGAGCGATGGGATAAAGAGAGAGAGAGGGGGGGCCAGAGAGAAGGGGACCAAGAGAGACGGGGACAGAGTGAGTGGAGACGGAGAGAGGGAGGACAGGGAGAGGGGGGACAGAGACAGGGTGTCAGAGGGGGGGACAGAGAGAGGGCGAACAGGGGGGGCAGAGAGAGTGGGTACAGGGAGAGGGGACAGAGAGTGATGTACAGAGGCGGGGCATAGAGAGAGAGTGGGACAGAGAGGGGGGCAGAGAGAGGGGGAACGGAGACGTTGGGACAGACAGAGGGGACATAGAGAGGGGGCAGACAGAGATGGGGGAAAGAGAGAGACGGGGACAGAGAGAGGGGGACAAAGAGAAGGGGACAGAGAGAGAGGGGCAGAGAGAGAGGGGGCGAGAGAGGGGGAGACGGGAGGGAAAGAGAGAGGGTGAGAGGGAGCTGGAGAAAGTTGGGGAGAGACGGGGAGAGAGAGGAGTGAGAGAGAGGGGAGAGTGAGAGGGTGAGTAAGGGAGGGAGTTAAAGAGGGAAGGGGTAAGAGAGGGAGAGAGGGGGAGAGAGTTCAGTGACAGTTGGGGGAGACAGATAATGAAGAGTGAGAGAGGGGGAGAGAGAGTAAGGGGTAGAGAGAGGCGGTGAGAGAGAGGGGAGAGAGATGCATGGAGAGAGAGGGGGTAGAGAGAGAGAGAGAGGGGAAGAGAGGGGGAGAGAGAGAGGGAGTGAGGGGGAGGGGAGGAGGAGAGAGGGGTTAGAGAGAGGCGTGGAGCGAGAAGGGGTAGAGAGAGGGGGTAGAGAGAGGGTGGTAGAGAGAGAGTGGGAGAGGGGGGAGAGGGAGGGGGAGAGGGAGAGAGAGGGGAGAGGGGGAGAGAGAGGGGGTGTAGAGAGAGAGTCGTGGAGAGACGGAAAGAGAGAGAGGCAGTAGAGAGAGAGGAGGGAGACAGAGGAGAGAGAGGGGAGAGAGTGAGCTGGACAGAGTGAGGGGGAGAATGAGAGGGGGTCAGAAATGTGACAGGGACAGGAGTGCAGAGGGAGGGAACGAGGAAGGGGGCAAGGGAGGGTGCGTGGGAGGTGTCAAAGGAGGGGGTGAGAGAGTGGGCGGGAGAGGGGTCAAGAGTGCGTGGCGAGAGAGGGGGGAGAGCGCGGGGGAGAGAGGGGGGAGATGGCGAGACAGGAGATGGACAGCGGAGTTGTAAATGGGAGTTGAAGAGGGGAGAGAGAGGGGAAGAGAGTGGGACAGCGTGTGGAGGAGAGCGGAGGAAGGGGGGAGAGGGGGGAGAGAGTGGGGGAGAGAGGAGGAAGAGGGGTAGGGGGAGAGAGGGGGCAGAGAAGGGGAGATGCAGAGAGGTCAGATAGAGAGCAGTTGGAGAGGGGAGAGAGAGGGAGGGAAGAGGGAGAGAATTCGGAAGGGAGGGTAGAGAGAGGGGTTAAAGAGACAGACGGAGTTAAAGAGAGGGTGAAGAGAGAGGTGGAGAGAGAGGGTAGATAGAAGGGGAAGAGAGAGAAAGGGAGAGAGAGGGGCGAGAGAGGGGTAGAGGGAGGTGAAAGAGAGGGAGAGAGAGTGGGAACGAGAGACGGGACAAGAGAGCGGGCAAGTGTGGGGGCGAGAGTAGGGGCGAGAGTGGGGCTGAGAGAGGGGGAGAGAGAAGAGGAAGAGATGAGCGCGAGAGAGGAGGACGAGAGATGGGTGAAGAGGGGGCGATAGAGGGGGAGAGATAGACAGAAGGATTTAAATAGAGGGTGAAGAGAGAGCAGAGTCGAGAGAGGATGCAGAGAGAGGTGGAGAGAGAGGGGGCGAGAGAGGGGGCGAGAGTGTGAGTGAGAGAGGGGCAAGAGAGGGGGCGAGAGTGGCGGCGAGAGTGGGGGCAAGAGGGAATGAGATGGGGAGAGATGGGGATGAGAGAGGGGGTGCGAGAGAGGGGGCGAGAGCGGGGGCGAGAGTGGGGGCAAGAGGGAGTGAGATGGGGGAGAGATGGGGACGAGAGAGAGGGGGAGAGAGAGGGGGCGATAGATGGGGGCGAGAGAGGGGAGCGAGACGGCAGGTGAGACATGGGCGAGAGGGGTGCAAGAGAGAGGGCGAGAGAGGAGGGCAAAAGAGAGGAGTCAAGAGAGAAGGGGGCGAAAGAGGGGGGAGAGAGATTTAGGGTGATTTGGGGAGAGAGAGTGGGGAGAGAGATTTTGCGGGAGAGATGAGAGAGAGGGGGAACAGACGGAGAAGAGAAAGGCGGGAAAGAGAGGGGGAGAGAGAGGGAGAGAGGGGTGTAGATAGAGGGGGAGGGGAAGAGAGTGGGGGAGAGAGAGTGGGGGAGAGAGAGTTGTGGAGAAAGATGGGGTGAGAGAGGGGGGAAAGTGAGGGGTGGAAGAGAGGGGTGGCAGAGTGGGGAGAGAGATGGGGAGAGACACACTGGGACCCTCTCTGACAGACTGTGACACACTCTGACACACTCTGACACACACTGTGATACTCTCTGACATTCTTTGAAAGGCATTATTACACTCCCTGACAAACTGTGACACACTATGACACTATCTGCGACACACTGTGACCCTCTCTGACAATTTGAGATGCACTGTAACACTCCCTGATCCTAGGTAAAAACAACGACTGCAGATGCTGAAAACCAAATACTGGATTAGTGGTGCTGGAAGAGCACAGCAGTTCAGGCAGCATCCAACGCCTGAACTGCTGTGCTCTTCCAGCACCACTAATCCAGAATTTGGTTTTCAGCATCTGCAGTCATTGTTTTTACCTTGTTGATTTTAATCCTACTGTGAATCATCTTGCAAGGATGCCTTCCTTGAAGAAGTTTTCCTCCTCGCTCTACAAGAATCTCAGGGAGTCCCTCTCCCACTGCAACTCCAAGGTCATTTCCTCTGCTCTGAAGCTCTCTATGCTACTCTCTCCCCACCCCCACCCTCCTCTAGCATATCTCTCCATGCTTCAGGCTCACGGCTTTTTTTCCTGATGAAGGTCCTTTGTCTGAAACGTCGATTTCGCTGCTCGTTGGATGCTGCCTGAACTGCTGTGCTCTTCCAGCATCACTAATCCACTCTCTGATCCTATCCAACACATTCTGAGACACACTGTGACACTCTCAGAAAACTCTCTGAAAAGCACTGTGACACTCTCTGACAGACTGTGACACTCTCTGACACTCTCTGACACTGAGATGCACTGTGACAATTTCTGATCCTATGTGACACTCTCTGAGACACACTATGACACTCTCTGATTCTCTCTGACATTTCGAGATGCACTGTGACACTCTTTGACTATCTCTGAGACACACTGTGACACTCTCAGAGACACATTGTGACACGATCTGACTCTCTCTTAAACACACTGTGACTCTCTGAGAAGCTATGAGAAACTGTGACACTCTCTGAGACACACTGGGCCCCTGTCTGAGATTTTGAGATGCACTGTGACACACTCTGACACTATATAAGACACACTGTGACACTCTCTGACGTTCTTTGAAACACACTGTCACAATCACTGACAGACTGTGATACACTGTGACACACTCTGCGACACAGCGGGACCCTCTCTGACAATTTGACACGCACTGGGACACTTTCTGATCCTATCCAACATACTCTGAGACACACTGTGACACTCACCAACACTCTCTGAAAGGCACTGACACTCCCTGACAACTGTGGCAAAGTGTGACACTCTCTGACAGATAGTGACACATTCAGATTCTCTCTGAAACTCTGACACACACTGAGATACTGTCTGACACTCTCTCAGACACAATGTGACACACTCTGACAGACTGACACACTGAGACACTCTCTGAGACGCACTGTGACACTCTCTGATCTTATATGACTCTGTCTGAGACATTCTGTGACACTCTCTGACAGGCTGTGACACATCGCGATATTATCTGACACTTTCTGACACTTTGAGACACGCTGTGACACTCTCTGATCCTGTCTGACACTCTCAAAGACACACTGGGATACAATGTGACTCTATTTGACACTCTCTGAGTCACAGTATGACGTACTGTGACACTCTCTGATTCACTCTGACATCTCTGAGACACACTGTGACACTCTCTCACTGTGACCATCTCTGAGCCAAATGCTGACACTCTCTGATACACAGTATGACACACTGTGACACTCTCTGACTCTCTTTGAGGCACACTCTGAGATTCACTGACAGACTGTGACATTCTGAAACACGCTCTGACTCTCTATGACACTCTCTTAGACACATTGCGACACTCTCTGACTCTCTCTGACACTTTGAGACGCACTATGACATTCTATGATCTTATCTAACACTTTCTGAGACACACTGTGACACTCTCTGACTCTATCTGACACTCTCTCAGACACACTGTGACACTCTCTGACTCTCGCTGACACTTTGAGATGAACTATGACACTCTCTGATCCTATCTGACACTCTCTGAGACACACTGGGACCCTCTCTGAGATTTTGAAATGCACTGTGACACTCTCTGCCAGGAAGTGACACACTGTGACACACTCTGACAGTCTATAAGACACACTGTGACACTCTCTGACATTCTTTGAAACACACTGTGATACTCTCTGACTGACTGACACACCCCGACACAATGGGACCCTCTCTGACAATTTGAGACGCATGTAACACTCTCTGATCCAATCCGACACACTCTGAGACACACTGTGACACTCTCTGATCCTATCCAACACACTCTGAGACACACTGTGACTCTCTCTGAGACACACGGAGACCCTCTCTGAGAAACTATGACAAACTGTGACACTCTCTGAGACACACTGGGAACCTCCCTGAGATTTTGAGATGCACTGTGACACTCTCTGCCAGGACGTGACGCACTGTGACACACTCTGACACTCTATAAGACACACTGTGACACACTCTGACACTCTATAAGACACACTGAGACACTCTCTGACATTCTTTGATACACACTGTGATACTCTCTGACTGACTGTGACACACCCCGACACAATGGGACCCTCTATGACAATTTGAGACGCACAGTAACACTCTCTGATCCAATCTGACACACTCTGAGACACACTGTGGCAATCTCTGATCCAAACCAACACACTCTGAGACACACTGTGACACTCTCTGAAAAGCACTGTGACACTCTCCGACACTCTCTTAGACACACTGTGACACTCTCTGACTCGCGCTGACAATTTGAGATGCACTATGACATTCTCTGATCCTATCTGACACTCTCTGAGACACACTGTGACACTCTTTACTCTCTCTGAAACACACTGCAACACTCTCTGAGAGACTGTGATACACTGTGACACTCTCTGAGACGCACTGGGCCCCTATCTGACAATTTGAGACGCATTGTGACACTCTCTGACACACACTGTGACACTCACTGACATTCTTTGAAACACACTGTGACAATCTATGACAGCCTGTGACACACTCTGACACTTTCTGCGACACACCGGGAACCTCTCTGACAAATTGAGACACACTGTGACACCCTCTGACAGACTGTGACACAATCTGACACACTCTGACACACACTGTGATACTCTCTGACATTCTTTGAAATACATTATTACACTCCCTGACAAACTGTCTCACACTCTGACACTATCTGCGACACACTGGGACCCTCGCTGACAATTTGAGATGCACTGTAACACTCTTTGATCCTATCCGACACACTCTGAGACACACTGTGACAGGCTCTGATCCTATCCAACACACTCTGAGACACACTGTGACACTCTCTGACAAGCACTGTGACACACTCCAACACTCTCTTAGACACACTGTGACACTCTCTGAGACTGGCTGACACTTTGAGACGCACTATGACACTCTCTGATCGTATCTGACACTCTCTGAGACACACTGTGACACTCCCTGACTCTCGCTGACACTTTGAGAAGCACTATGACACTCTCTGATCCTATCTGACACTCTCTCAGACACACTGTGACACTCTGACTCTCGATGAAATTTTGAGATGCACTGTGACACACTCTGGAACACTCTGACACACACTGTGACACTCGCTGATATTCTTTGAAACACACTGTGACAATCTCTGACAGACTGTGACACACTCTGACACTATCTGCGACACACCGGGACAATTTTACACCGGGACTCTCTGACAATTTGAGATGCCCTGTGACCATCTCTGATCCTATCTGACACTCTCTGAGACACGCTGCGACACTCCCTGAAACTCTCTGATTAGCACTATGACACTCTCTGACAGATTGTGACCCACTTTGACACTCTCTGACAGATAGTGACACATTCAGACCCTCTCCAAATCTCTGACACACACTGTGATACTGTTTGACACTCTCTGAGACACAATGTGATACTCTCTGACAGACTGTGACACACTGCGACATTCTCTAACACTCTCTGACACTTTGAGACACACTGTGACACTCTCTGATCCTGTCTGGCAGTCTCAGAGACACACTGGGATACAGTCTGACTCTATCTAAAATACACTGTGACACTCTCTGAGAAACTGTGACAAACTGTGACAGTCTCTGAAACACACTGTGACACTCTCGGAGAAACTGTGACAAACTGTGACACTCTCTGAGACACACTGGGACCCTCTCTGAGATTTTGAGATGCACTGTGACACACTCTGACAGAAAATGACACACTGTGACACACTCTGACAGAAAATGACACACTGTGACACACTCTGACACTCTATAAGACATACTGTGACACTCTCTGACTCTCTCTGAAACAGACTGTGACACTCTCTGAGAAACTGTGTCAAACTGTGACACTCTCTGAGACACACTGGGCCCCTCTCTGAGATTTTGAGATGCACTGTGACACACTCTGACACTCTATAAGACACAATGTGACACTCTCTGACATTCTTTGAAACACACTGTCACAATCACTGACAGACTGTGATACACTCTGACACACTCTGCGACACAGCACGACGCTCTCTGACAATTTGACACGAACTGGGACACTCTCTGATCCTATCCAACACACTGTGAGACACACTGTGACACTCACTGACACTCTCTGAAAAGCACTGGGCCACTCTCTGACAGACTGTGACAACCTGTGAGACTCTCTGACAGATACTGACACACTGTGACACTCTCTGACAGATAGTGACACATTCAGATTCTCTCTGAAACTCTGACACACACTGTGATACTGTCTGACACTCTCAGACACAATGTGACACACTCTGACAGACTGACACACTGAAACACTCTCTGAGATGCACTGTGACACTCTCTGATCTTATCTGTCTCTGTCTGAGACACTCTGTGACACTCTCTGACAGACTGTGACACACCGTGACATTCTCTCACACTTTCTGACACTTTGAGATACACTATGACACTCTTGGATCCAGTCTGACACTCTCGACGACACACTGGGATACAATCTGTCTCGATTTGACACTCTCTGAGGCACAGTATGACGTACTGTGACAATCTCTGATTCACTCTGACATCTCTGAGACACACTGTGACACTCTATCACGGAGACCATCTCTGAGCCAAATGCTGACACTCTCTGAGACACAGTATGACACACTGTGACACTCTCTGACTCTCTTTGAGGCACACTGTGACACTCACTGACAGACTGTGACACACTGAAACATGCTCTGACTTTCTATGACACTCTATTAGAAACATTGCGACACTCTCTGACGCTCTCTGACACTCTCTGACACTTTGAGACGCACTATGACACTCTATGATCCTATCTGACACTCTCTGAGACACACTGTGACACTCTCTGACTTTCTCTGACACTATCAGACACACTGTAACACTGTCTGACTCTCTCTGACATTTTGAGATGCACTGTGAAACTCTCTGATCCTATCTGACACACTCGGAGACACACTGTGACACTCTCTGACTCTCTCTGAAACACACTGCGACTCTCTCTGAGACTCTCTGAGACACACTGAGACCCACTCTGAGAAACTATGACAAATGTGACACTCTCTGAGACACACTTGGAACCTTTCTGAGATTTTGAGATGCACTGTGACACTCTCTGCATGGAAGTGACACACTGTGACACACACTGACACTCTATAAGACACACTGTGACACTCTCTGATATTCTTTGAAACACACTGTGATACCCTCTGAGTGACTGTGACACACTCTGACACACTCTGAGACACGCTGGGGCCCTCTCTGTCAATTTGACACGCACTGTGATACTCTCTGATCCTATCAAACACACTCTGAGACACACTGTGACACTCTCTGATGCTCTCTGAAAAGCACTGTGACACTCTCCGACACTCTCTTAGTCACACTGTGACACTCTCTGACTTGCGCTGACACTTTGAGACGCACTATAACACTCTCTGATCCTATCTGACACTCTCTGAGACACACTGTGACACTCTGACTCTCACTAACACTTTAAGATGCACTATGACTTACTCTGACAGACTGTGACACACTGAGACACTCTCTTAGACGCACTGTGACACTCTCTAACAGACTGTGACACACTGCGACATTCTCTGACACTCTCTGACACTTTGAGACACACTGTGACTCTCTCTGATCCCATCCAACACACTCTGAGACACACTATGACACTCTCTGACAGACTGTGACACACTGTGACACTCTCTGACAGATAGTGACACATTCAAACTCTCTCTGAATCTCTGACACACACTGTGATACTGTCTGACACTCTCTGAGACAAAATGTGACACACTCTGACAGACTGTGACACACTGAGACACTCTCTGAGACGCACTGTGACACTCTGATCTTATCTGACACTCTCTGAGACACACTGTCGCACTCTCTGACAGACTGTGACACACTGCGACATTCTCTGACACTCTCTGACACTTTGAGATACACTGTGACACTCTCCGATCCTGTCTGACACTCTCAGAATCACACTGGGATACAGTCTGACTCTATCTGGCATACACTGTGACACTCTCTGAGAAACAGTGACAAACTGTGACACTCTCTGGGACACTCTCTGAGACACACTGGGACACTCTCTGAGACACACTGTGACCCTCTCTGAGATTTTGAGATGCACTGGCACCCACTCTGACAGAAAATGACACAATGTGACACACTCTGACACTCTATAAGACAAACTGTACACTCTCTAACTCTATCTGGAACACACTGTGACACTCTGAGAAACTGTGACAAACTGTGACACTCTCTGAGACACACTGGGACCCTCTCTGAGATTTTGAGATGCACATTGACACCCTGACACTCTTTAAGACATAATGTGTCACTCTCTGACATTCTATGAAACACACTGCCACAATCACTGACAGACTGTGATACACTCCGACACACTCTACAACACAGCAGGACCCTATCTGACAATTTGACACGCAATGTGATACTCTCTGATTCTATCCAACACACTCTGAGACACACTGGGAACCTCTCTGAGATTTTGAGATGCACTGTGACACTCTCTGCCAGGATGTGACACACTGTGACACACTCTGACACTCTATAAGACACACTGTGGCACACTCTGACGCTCTATAAGACCCACTGTGACAGTCTCTGATGCTCTCTGAAAAGCGCTGTGACACTCTCCAACACTCTCTTAGACACGCGGTGACCCTCTCTGACTCGCGCTGACACTTTGAGACACACTATAACAGTCTCTGATCCTTTCTGACTCTATCTGAGACGCACTATGACACTCTCTGATCCTATCTGACACTCTCTTAGACACACTGTCACACTCTTTACTTCTTTGTAACTCACGGCGACACTCTCTGAGAGACTGTGATACACTGTGACACTCTCTGAGACGCACTGGGCCCCTATCTGACAATTTGAGAAACATTGTGACACTCTCTGACACACACTGTGACACTCACTGACATTCTTTGAAACACACTGTGACAAACTCTGACAGACTCTGACACACTCTGACACTTTCTGCGACACACCGGAACCCTTTCTGACAATTTGAGACACGCTGTGATACTCTCTGACAGATAGTGACACATTCAGACTCTCTCTGAAACTCTGACACACACTGTGATACTGTCTGTCATTCTCTGAGACAAAATGTGACACACTCTGACAGACTGTGACACACTGAGACACTGTCTGAGACGCAGTGTGACACTCTCCGATCTTATCTGACACTGTCTGAGAAACACTGTGACACTCTCGGACAGAATGGCACACACCGCGACATTTCCTGACATTCTCTGAAACTTTGAGACACACTGTGACACTCTCTGATCCTGTCTGACATTCGGAGACACACTGGGATACAGTCTGACTCTATCTGAAACACACTGTGACACTCTCTGAGAAACTGTGACAAACTGTGACACTCTCTAAGAAACACTGGGACCCTCTCAGCGATTTTGAGATGCACTGTGACACACTCTGACAGAAAATGACACACTGTGACACAGTATGACACTCTATAAGACACACTGTGACACTCTCTGACTGCATCTGAAACACACTGTGACACTCATTGAGAAACTGTGACAAACTGTGACACTCTCTGTCCTTCTTTGAAACACACTGTCACAATAACTGACAGACTGAGATACACTCTGACACACTCTGCGACACAGCGTGACCCTCTCTGACAATTTGACACGCACTGCGACACTCTCTGATCCTATCCAACACACACTGAGACACACTGTGACACTCATTGACACTAGCCGAAAAGCACTGTGACACTCTCTGACAGAATGTTACAAACTTTGACACTCCCTGAGAGACGGTGTCACATTCAGACTCTCTCTGAAACTCTGACACACACTGAGATACTGTCTGACACTCTTTCAGACACAATGTGACACACTCTGACAGACTGACAGACTGGGACACTGTCTGAGACGCACTGTGACACTCTCCGATCTTATCTGACACTGTCTGAGACACACTGTGACACTCTCGGACAGACTGTCACACACCGCGACATTGCCTGACATTCTCTGAAACTTTGAGACGCACTGTGACACTCTCTGATCCTGTCGGACACTCGGAGACACACTGGGATACAGTCTGACTCTATCTGAAACACACTGTGACACTCTCTGAGAAACTGTGACAAACTGTGACACTCTCTGAGAAACACTGGGAGCCTCTCTGAGATTTTGAGATGCACTGTGACACTCTCTGCCAGGATGTGACACACTGTGACACACTCTGACACTGTGACAGTCTCTGATGCTCTCTGAAAAGCGCTGTGACACTCTCCAACACTCTCTTAGACACGCGGTGACCCTCTCTGACTCATGCTGACACTTTGAGACACACTATAACAGTCTCTGAACCTTTCTGACTCTATCTGAGACGCACTATGACACTCTCTGATCCTATCTGACACTCTCTTAGACACACTGTGACACTCTTTACTTCTCTGTAACTCACAGCGACACTCTCTGAGAGACTGTGATACACTGTGACACTCTCTGAGACGCACTGGGCCCCTATCTGACAATTTGAGAAACATTGTGACACTCTCTGACACACACTGTGACACTCACTGACATTCTTTGAAACACACTGTGACAAACTCTGACAGACTCTGACACACTCTGACACTTTCTGCGACACACCAGGACCCTTTCTGACAATTTGAGACACGCTGTGACACTCTCTGACAGACTGTGACACACTCTGACACACTCTTTCATACACTGTGATACTCTCTGACATTCTTTCAAACACATTATTACACTCCCTGAAAAACTGTGACACACTCTGACACTATCTGCGACACTCTGGGACCCTCGCTGACAATTTGAGATGCACTGTAACACTCTATGATACTAACCGACACACTCTGAAACACACTGTGACACTCTCTGATCCTATCCAACACACTGAGACACACAGTGACACTCTCTGACACTCTCTGAAAAGCACTGTGACACTCTCCGACACTCTCTTAGACACACTGTGACACTCTCTGAGACTCGCTGACACTTTGAGACGCACTATGACACTCGCTGATCCTATCTGACACTCCCTGAGACACACTGTGACACTCTGACTCTCGCTGAAACTTTGAGATGCACTGTGACACGCTCTGACACACTCTGACACACACTGTGACACTCGCTGACATTCTTTGAAAAACACTATGACAATCTCTGACTGACTGTGACACACTCTGACACGATCTGCGACACACCGGGACACTCTCTGACAATTTGAGATGCAATGTGACACTCTTTGATCCTATCTGACACTTTCTGAGACACGATTTGACACTCTCGGAAACTCTCTGATAAGCACTAAGACACTCTCTGACAGATAGTGACACATTCAGACTCTCTCAGAATCTCTGACACACACTGTGACTCTGTCTGACACTCTCTGAGACACACTGTCACACTCTCTGACATACTGTGACACTCTGCGACATTCTCTGACACTCTCTGACACTTTGAGACACACTGTGACACTCTCTGATCCTGTCTGACACTCTCGGAGAAACACTGGGATACAGTCTGACTCTATCTGAAATACACTGTGACACTCTCTGAGAAACTGACAACCTGTGACACTCTGTGAGACACACTGGAACGCTTTCTGAGAGTTTGAGAGTCACTGTGACACACGCTGTCAGAAAATGACACATTGTGACACACTCTGACACTGTATAAGACACACTGTGACAATCTCTGTCTCTCTCTGACACACACTGTGACAGTCTCTGAGAAACTGTGACAAACTGTGACACTCTGTGAGACACACTGGGCCCCTCTCTGAGATTTTGAGATGCACGGTGACACACTCTGACACTCTATAAGACACAATGTGACCCTCTCTGACTTTCTTTGAAACACACTGTCACAATCACTGACAGACTGTGATACACTCTGACACACTCTGCGACACAGCACGACCCTCTCTGACAATTTGACACGCACTGGGACACTCTCTGATCCTATCCAACACGCTCTGAGACACACTGTTACACTCACCGACACTATCCGAAAAGCATTGTGACACTCTCTGACAGACTGTGACAAACTGTGACACTCTCTGACAGATAGTGACACACTGTGACACTCTCTGAGAGACAGTGACACATTGAGACTCTGTCTGAAACTCTGACACACACTGAGATACTGTCTGACACTATCTCAGACACAATGTGACACACTCTGACAAACTGACACACTGAGACACTCTCTGAGACGCACTGTGACACTCTCTGATCTTATCTGACACTGTTTAAGAAACACTGTGAGACTCACTGACAGACTGTGACACACCACTACATTCTGTGACACTTTCTGACACTTTGAGACACAATGTGACTCTCTGATCCTGTCTGACACTCTCGAAGACACACTGGGATACAATCTGACTCAATTTGACACTCTCTGCGGCACATTATGACGTTCTGTGACACTCTCTGATTCACTCTGACATCTCTGAGACACGCTGTGACGCTCTCTCACTGTGACCATCTCTGAGCCAAATGCTGACATTCTCTGAGACACAGTATGACACACTGTGAGACTCTCTGACTCTCTTTGAGGCACACTGTGACACTCACTGACAGACTATGACACACTGAAACACGCTCTGACTCTCTCTGACACCCTCTCTGACACACTGTAATACTCTCTGACTCTCTCTGACATTTTGAGATGCACTGTGACACTCTCTGATCCAATCTGACACATTCGGAGACACACTGTGACACTCTCTGACTCTCTCTGAAACACACTGTGACTCTCTCTGAGACTCTCTGAGACACACTGAGACCCTCTCAGAGAAACTATGACAAACCGAGAGACTCTCTCAGACACACTGGGAACCTCTCTGAGATTTTGAGATGCACTGTGACACTCTCTGCATGGAAGTGACACACTGTGACACATTCTGACGCTCCATAAGACACACTGTGACACACTCTGACATTCTTTGAAACACACTGTGATACTCTCTGAGTGACTGTGACACACTCTGACACACTCTGCGACACACTGGGACCCTCTCTGACAATTTGACACGCAATGTGATACTCTCTAATCCTATCCAACACACTATGAGACACACTGTGACACTCTCTGATGCTCTCTGAAAAGCACTGTGACACTATCCGGCACTCTCTTAGACACACTGTGATACTCTCTGACTCGCGCTGACACTTTGAGACGCACTATGACACTCTCTGATCCTATCTGACACTCTCTGAGACACACTGCGACACTCTTTACTCTCTGTGACACACACTGCGACACTCCCTGAGAGCCTGTGATACACTGTGACACCCTCCGACACTCTCTGAGACACACTGTGACACTCTTTGACTCTCTTTGAAACACACTGCGACACTCTCTGAGAGACTGTGATACACTGTGACACTCTCTGAGACGCACTGGGCCCCTATCTGACAATTTGAGACGTATTGTGACACTCTCTGACACACACTGTGACACTCACTGACATTCTTTGAAACACACTGTGACAATCTCTCACAGACTGTGACACACTCTGACACTTTCTGCGACACACCGGGACCCGCTCTGACAATTTGAGACAAACTGTGACACTCTCTGAGACACACTGGGACCCTCTCTGAGATTTTGGGATGCACTGTGACACACTCCGACACTCTATAAGACACACTGTGACAGTCTCTGACAGATAGTGACACACTGTGACACTCTCTGACAGATAGTGAGACATTCAGACTCTCTCTGAATCTCTGACACACACTGCGATATTGTCTGACACTCTCTGAGACACAATGTGACACACTCTGACAGACTGTGACACATTGAGACAATCTCTGAGACGCACTGTTACACTCTCCGATCTTATCTGACACTCTCTGAGACACACTGTCACACTCTCTGACAGACTGTGACACACTGCGACATTCTCTGACACTCTCTGACACTTTGAGACACACTGTGACACTCTCTGATCCCATCTGACACTCTCGGAGACACACTGGGATACAGTCTGACTCTATCTGAAATACACTGTGAAACGCTCTGAGAAACTGTGACAAACTTTGACACTCTCTGAGATACACTGGGACACTCTCTGAGACACACTGGGACACTCTCTGAGATTTTGAGATGCTCTGTGACACACTCTGACAGAAAATGACACACTGTGACACACTCTGACACTCTATAAGACACACTGTGACACTCTCTGACTCTCTCTCAAACACACTGTGACACTCTCTTTGAAACTGTGACAAACTGTGACACTCCCCGAGACGCACTGGGCCCCTATCTGACAATCAGAGACGCATTGTGACACTCTCTGACACACACTGTGACACTCACTGACATTCTTTGAAAAACACTGTGACAATCTCTGAGAGATTGTGACTCACTGTGACACTCTCCGACAGATAGTGACACATTCAGATTCTCTCTGAAACTCTGACACACACTGAGATACTGTCTGACACTCTCTCAGACACAATGTGACACACTCTGACAGACTGACACACTGGGACACTGTCTGAGACGTACTGTGACACTCTCTGATCTTATCTGACACTGTCTGAGACACACTGAGACACTCTCTGACAGACTGTCAAACACCGTGACATTCTCTGACACTTTCTGACACTTTGAGACACACTGCGACACTCTCTGATCCTGTCTGACACTCTCGAAGACACACTGGGATACAATCTGCCTCTATTTGACACTCTCTGAGGCACTGTATAACGTACTGTGACACTATCTGATTCACTCTGATATCTCTGAGACACACTGTGACACTCTCTCACTGTGACCATCTCTGAGCCAAATGCTGACCTTCTCTGAGACACAGTATGACACACTGTGACACTCTCTGACTCTCTTTGAGGCACACTGTGACACTCACTGACAGACTGTGACACACTGAAACACGCTCTGACTCTCTCTGACACTTTGAAACGCACTGTGGCATTCTATGATCCTATCTGACACTCTCTGAGACACACTGTGACACTCTCTGACTCTCTCTGACATTTTGAGATGCACTGTGACAGTCTCTGATCCTATCTGACACACTCGGAGACGCACTGTGACACTCTCTGACCCTCTCTGAAACACACTGTGACTCTCTCTGAGACTCTCTGAGACACACTGAGACCCTCTCTGAGAACATATGACAAACTGTGACACTCTCTGAGACACACTGGGAACCTCTCTGAGATTTTGAGATGCACTGTGACACTCTCTGCCAGGAAGTGTCACACTGTGACAAACTCTGACACTCTATAAGACACACTGTGACACACTCTGACGTTCTATAAGTCCCGCTGTGACACTCTCTGACATTCTTTGAAACACAGTGTGATACTCTCCAGCTGACTGTGACACACTCTGTCACACTCTGCGACACACTGGGACCCTCTCTGATAATTTGACACGCACTGTGATACTTTCTGATCCTATCCAACACACTCTGAGACACACTGTGACACTCTCTGATGCTCTCTGAAAAGCACTGTGACACTCTCTGACACTCTCTTAGACACGATGTGACATTCTCTGACTCGCGCTGACACTTTCAGACACACTATAACACTCTCTGATCCTATCTGACACTCTCTGAGACACACTGTGACACTCTTTACTCTCTCTGAAACACACGGCGACACTCTCTGAGAGACTGTGATAAACTGTGACACTCTCTGATACGCACTGGGCCCCTATCTGACAATTTGAGACGCATTGTGACACTCTCTGACACACACTGTGACACTCGCTGACATTCTTTGAAACAGACTGTGACAATCTCTGACAGACTGTGAGACTCTCTGACACTTTCTGCGACACACCGGGACCCTCTCTGAAAATTTGAGACACGCTGTGACACTCTCTGACCGACTGTGACACACTCTGACACACTCTGACAGAAATTGTGATAATCTCTGACATTCTTTGAAACACATTATTACACTCCCTAACAAACTGTGACACACTCTGACACTATCTGCGACACACTGGGACCCTCGCTTACAATTTGAGATGCACTGTAACACTCTCTGATACTATCCGACACACTCTGAGACACACTATGACACTCTCTGATCCTATCCAACACACTCTGAGACACACTGTGACACTCTCTGACACTCTCTGAAAAGCACTGTGACACTCTCCGACACTCTCGTAGACACACTGTGACACTTCCTGACGCTCTATAAGACCCACTGTGACACTCTCTGACATTCTTTGAACCACAGTGTGATACTCTCTAACTGACTGTGACACACTCTGTCACACTCTGCGACACACTGGGACCCTCTCTGACAATTTGACACGCACTGTGATACTCTCTGATCCTATCCAACACACTCTGAAACACACTGTGACACTCTCTGATGCTCTCTGAAAAGCACTGTGACACTCTCTGACACTCTTTTAGACACGCTGTGACACTCTCTGACTCGCGCTGATACTTTGAGACACACTATAACACTCTCTGATCCTATCTGACACTCTCTGAGAAGCCCAAGGACACTCTCTGATCCTATCTGACACTCTCTGAGACACAATGTGTCACTCTTTACTCTCTCTGAAACACACGGCGACACTCCCTGAGAGACTGTGATAAACTGTGACACTCTCTGATACGCACTGGGCCCCTATCTGACAATTTGAGACGCATTTTGTCACTCTCTGACACACACTGTGACACTCACTGACATTCTTTGAAACACACTGTGACAAACTCTGACAGATTGTGACACACTCTGACACTTTCTGCGACACACCGGGACCCTCTCTGACAATTTGAGACTCACAGTGACACTCTGACACACTCTGACACATACTGTGATACTCTCTGACATTTATTGAAACACATTATTACACTCCCTGAAAACTGTGACACACTCTGACACTATCTGCGACACACTGGGATCCTCGCTGACAATTTGAGATGCACTGTAACACTCTCTGATCCTATCCGACACACTCTGAGACACACTGTGACACTCTCTGACACTTTCTGAAAAGCACTGTGACACTCTCCGACACTCTCTTAGACACACTGTGACATTCTCTGAGACTCGCTGACACTTTGAGACGCAGTATGACACTCTCTGATCCTATCCGACACACTCTGCGACACACTGTGACACTCTCTGATCCTATCCAGCACACTCTGAGACACACTGTGACATTCTCTGACGCTCTCTGAAAAGCACTGTGACGCTCTCTGTCACTGTGACACTCACTAACACTTTCTGAAAAGCACTGTGACATGCCCTGACAGACTGTGACAAACTGTGACACTCTCTGACAGATAGTGACACACTGTGACACTCTCCGACAAATAGTGACACACTGTGACACTCTCTGACAGATAGTGACACACTGTGACACTCTCCGACAAATAGTGACACACTGTGACACTCTCTGACAGATAGTGACACATTCAGAATCTCTCTGAATCTCTGACAAACACTGTGATACTGTCTGACACTCTCTGAGACACAATGTGACACACTCTGACAGACTGTGACACACTCAGACACACTCTGAGACGCACTGTGACACTCTGCAATCTTATCTGACATTCTCTGAGACACACTATCACACTCTCTGACCGACTGTAACACACCGCGACATTCTCTGACACTTTCTGACACTTTGATACACACTGTGACACTCTCTGATCCTGTCTGACACTCTCGAAGACACACTGGGATACAATCTGACTCTATTTGATACTCTCAGAGGCACAGTGTGACACTATCTGATTCACTCTGATATCTCTGAGACACACTGTGACACTCTCTCACTGTGACCATCTCGGAGCCAAATGCTGACACTCTCTGAGACACAGTATGACAAACTGTGACAATCTCTGACTCTCTTTGAGGCATACTGTGACACTCACTGACAGACTGTAACACACTGAAACCTGCTCTGACTCTCTATGACACTCTCTTAGACACACTGCGACACTCTGACTCTCTCTGACACTTTAAGACACACAATGACACTGTATGATCCTATCTGACACACTCGGAGACATACTGAGACACTCCCTGACTCTCTCGGAAACACACAGTGACACTCCATGAGAGACTGTGATACACTTTGACACTCTCTGAGACGCACTTGGCACCTATCTCACAATTTGAGCCGCATTGTGACACTCTCTGACATACATTGTGACACTCACTGACATTCTTTGAAACACACTGTGACAATCTCTGACAGACTGTGACACACTCTAACACTTTCTGCGACACACCGGGACCCTCTCTAACAATTTGATACACACTGTGACCCTCTGACAGACTGTTACACACTCTGACACACTCTGACACATACTGTGATACTCTCTGACATTCTTTGAAACACATTATTACACTCCCTGACAAACCGTAACACACTCTAACACTACCTGCGACACGCTGGGACCCTCGCTGACAATTTGAGATGCACTGTAACACTCTCTGATCCTATCCGACACACTCTGAGACACACTGTGACACTCTCTGATCCTATCCAACACACTCTGAGACACACTGTGACAATCTCTGACACTCTCTGAAAAGCACTGTGACACTCTCTGACACTCTCGTAGACACACTGTGACACCTTCTGAGACTCGCTGACAATTTGAGACGCACTATCACACTCTTTCATCCTATCTGACACTCTCTGAGACACACTGTTGCACTCTGACTCTCGCTGAAACTTTGACATGCACTGTGACATACTCTGACACTCTCTTACACACGCTGTGACACTCGCTGACATTCTTTGAAACACACTGTGACAATCTCTGAAAAACTGTGACACGCTCTGACACTATCTGCAACACACCGGGACACTCTCTGACAATTTGAGATGCAATGTGACACTCTCTGACAGACGGTCACACATTCTGACACACAAAGTGACACTCTCTGATCCCATCTGACACTCTCTGAGACACGCTGTGATGCTCTCTGAAACTCTCTGAAAAGCACTATGACACTCTCTGACAGACTGTGACAGACGGTGACACTCTCTGACAGATAGTGACACACTGTGACACTCTCTGACAGATAGTGACACATTCAGACTCTCTCTGAAACTCTGACACACACTGAGATACTGTCTGACACTCTCTCAGACACAATGTGACACACTCTGACAGACTGACACACTGAGACACCCTCTGAGACGCACTGTGACACTCTCTGATCTTATCTGACACTGTCTGAGACACACTGTGACACTCTCTGACAGACTGTCAAACACCGCGAAATTCTTTGACACTTTCTGACACTTTGAGACACACTGTGCCATTCTCTGATCCTGTCTGACACTCTCGAAGACACACTGGGATACAATCTGACTCTATTTGACACTCTCTGAGGCACTGTATAACGTACTGTGTCTCTCTCTGTTTCACTCTGATATCTCTGAGACACACTGTGACACTCTCTCACTGTGACCATCTCTGAGCCAAATGCTGACACTCTCTGAGACACAGTATGACACACTGTGACACTCTCTGACTCTCTTTGAGGCACACTGTGACACTCACTGACAGACTGTGACACACTGAAACACGCTCTGACTCTCTATGACACGCTCTTAGACACATTGCGACACTCTCTGACTCTCTCTGACACTTTGAGACGCACTATGACACTCTATGATCTTATCTGACACTCTCTGAGACACACTGTGACACTCTCTGACTCTATCTGACACTCTCTCAGACACACTGTAACGCTCTCTGACTCTCTCTGACACTCTCTCCGACACACTGTAACACTCTCTGACATTTTGAGATGCACTGTGACACTCTCTAATCCTATTGGACACACTCGGAGACACACTGTGACACTCTCTGACTCTCTCTGAAACACACTGCGCCTCTCTCTGAGACTCTCTGAGACACACTGAGAACCTCTCTGAGAAACTATGACAAACTGTGACACTCTCTGAGACATACTGGGAAGCTCTCTGAGATTTTGGGATGCACTGTGACACTCTCTGCCAGGAAGTGACACACTGTGTCACACTCTGACAATCTATAAGACACACTGATACTCTCTGACATTCTTTGTAACACACTGTGATACTCTCTGACGGACTGTGACGCACTCAGACACACTCTGCGACACACTGGGACCCTCTCTGACAATTTGGCACGCACTGTGATACTCTCTGATCCTATCCAACACTCTCTGAGACACACTGTGACACTCTCTGATGCTCTCTGAAAAGCACTGTGACACTCTCCGACACACTCTTAGACACACTGTGACACTCTCTGACTCTCGCTGACACTTTGAGACGCACTATGTCACTCTCTGATCCCATCTGACACTCTCTTACACACACTGTGACACTCTTTGACTCTTTCTGAAACACGCTGCGGCACTCTCTGAGAGACTGTGATACGCTGTGACACTCTCTGAGACGCACTGGGCCGCTATCTGACAATTTGAGACGCATTGTGACAGTCTGACACGCACTGACACACTCACTGACATTCTTTGAAACACACTGTGACAAACTCTGACAGACTGTGACACACTCTGACACTTTCTGCGACATACCAGGACCCTCTCTGACAATTTGAGACACACTGTGAAACTCTTTGACAGACTGTAACACACTCTGACACACACTATGATACTCTCTGACATTCTTTCAAACACATTATTACACTCCCTGACAAACTGTGACAGACTCTCCACTGTCTCTGACACACTGGGACCCTCTCTAACAATTTGAGATGCACTGTGACACTCTCTGATCCTATCCAAGACTCTCTGAGACCCACTGTGACACTCTCTGATCCTATCCAACACATTCTGAGACACACTGTGACATACTGTGACACTCTCTGAAAAGCACTGTGACACTCTCTGACACTCTCTTAGATCCACTATGACACTCTCTGAGACTCGCTGACAGTTGAGACGCACTATGACACTCTCTGATCCTATCTGGCACGCTCTGAGACACACTGTGACACTCTTACTCTCGCTGAAACTTTGAGATGCACTGTGACACACTCTGACATACTCTGACACACACTGTGACACTCGCTGACTTTCTTTGATATACACTGTGACAATCTCTGACAGACTGTGACACACTATCTACGACATAGCGGGATACTTTCTGACAATTTGAGATACACTGTAACACTCTCTGATCCTATCTGACACTCTCTGAGACACGCTGTGACACTCTCTGAAACTCTCTGAAAAGCACTATGACATTCTCTGACAGATAGTGACACATTCAGACTCTCTCTGAATCTCTGACACACACTGTGATACTGTCTGACACTCTCTGAGACACAATGTGACACACTCTGACAGACTGTGACACACTGAGACACTCTCTGAGACGCACTGTGACACTCTCTAATCTTAACTGACACTCTCTGAGACACACTGGGATACAGTCTGACTCTATCTGAAATACACTGTGACACTCTCTGAGAAACTGTGACAAACTGTGACACTCTGAGACACACTGGGATCCTCTCTGAGATTTTGAGATGCACTGTAACACTCTCTGATCCTATCCGACACTCTCAGAAAACTCTCTGAAAAGCACTCTGTCACTCTCTGACAGACTGTGACACACTCTGACACTCTCTGACACTCTCTGACACTTTGAGACGCACTGTGACACTCTCTGATCCTATCTGACACTCTCTCAGACACACTGTGACACTCTCTGAACCACACTGTGACACTCTCTGACTCTCTCTGAACCACACTGCGACACTCTTTGAGAGACTGCGATACACTGTGACACTCTCTGAGACGCACTGCGCCCCTATCTGACCATTTGAGACGCATTGTGACACTCTCTGAGAGACTATGATACAATGTTACACTCTCTAAGACTCTCAGAGACACACTGGGACCCTCTCTGACTATTTCAGACAAACTGTGACACTCTCTGACAGACTGCGACTCACTGTGACAATCGCTGACATGCTTTGAAACACACTGTGACACTCTCTGACAAACTGTGACACACTCTGACACTACCTGCAACACACTGGGACCCTCTCTGACAATTTGAGACACACTGTGACACTGTCTGACAAGCACTGTGACATTCTCTGACAGACTGTGACACACTGTGACTCTCTATGACAGATAGTGAAAATTTCAGACTCTCTGAATCTCTGACACATGGTGATACTGCCTGTCCCTCTCTGAGACACAATGTGACACTCTCTGACAGACTGTGACACACTGAGACTCTCTCTGCGTCGCACTGTGACACTCCCTGACAGAATGTGACACACTGTGACACTCTCTGATATTCTCTGACACTTTGAGACACACTGTGACACTCTCTGATCCTGTCTGACACTTTCAGAGACACACTGGGATACAGTCTGACTGTATGTGACACTCTCTGAGGCACAGTATGACGTACTGAGAGACTCTCTGACTCACTCTTTCATCTCTGAGACACATTGTGACACTCTCTCACAGACTGTGACCATCTCTGAGCCAAATGCTGACACTCTCTGAGACACAGTAACACACTGTGACACTCTCTGACGCTCTCTGAGTCACACTGTGACACTCTCTGGCGGACTGTGACACACTGAAACACGCTCTGACTCTCTCTGACACACTCTTAGACACACTATGCTCTCGCTGACACGTTGAGATGCACTATGACACTCTCAGATCCGATCTGATACTCTCTGAGACACACTGTGACACTCTGTGACTCTCTCTGAAACACACTGCTTCACTCTATGAGAGACTGTGATACACTGTGACACTCTCTGAGACACACTGGGACCCTATCTGACAATTTGAGATGCTCTATGACACTCTGACAGACTGTGACACACTGTGACACACTGACACAATGTGTGACACAGCGGGACGCTCTCTCACAATTTGACATGCACTGTGACACTCTGATCCTATCCAACACACGATGAGACAACACTGTGACACTCTCTGAGACACACTGGGACCCTCTTTGAGATTTTGGGATGCACTGTGACACTCTCTGACAGAAAGTGACACACTGTGACACACTCTGACACTCTATAAGACACACCGTGACACTCTCTGACATTCTTTGAAACACACTGTGGCAATCTCTGACAGACTGTGACACACTCTGACACACTCTGTGACACAGCGGCACCCTCTCTGACAATTTGGCACGCACTGGGACACTCTCTGATCCTATCCAACACTCTCTGAGACACACTTTGACACTCTCTGACTCTTGCTGACACTTTGAGACGCAGTATGACATTCTCTGATCCTATCTGACACTCTCTGAGACACAATGTGACACTCTCTGAGACACACTGTGACACTCTCTGAGAGTCTCGGAGACACACTGGGACCCTCTCTGACAATTTGAGGCGCACTGTGACACTCTCTGACAGACTGTGACACACTCTGACACACACTGTGACATTCGCTGACATTCTTTCATACACACTGTGACACTCTCTGACAAACTGTGACACACTCTGACACTCTCTAAGACACACTGTGACCCTCTCTGACAATTTCAGACGCACTGTAACACTCTCTGATCCTATCCTACACTCTCTGAGACACACTGTGACACTCTCTAAAACTCTCTGAAAAGCACTGTGACACTCTGACAGACTGTGACACACTATGACACTCTCTCACAGATAGTGACACTTTCAGATTCTCGCAGAATCTCTGACACATGCTGTGATACTGTTGTCACTCTCTAAGACACAATGTGACACTCTCTGACAGACTGTGACACATTAAGACATTCTCTGAGACGCACTGCGACACTCTCTGACAAACTGTGACACACTCTGATACTCTCTAAGACACACTGTGACCCTCTCTGACAATTTCAGATGCACTGTAACACTCTCTGATCCTATCCTACACTCTCTGACACACACTGTGATACTGTCAGACCGACTGTGACACACCGTGACACTATCTGACACTCTCCGGCACTTTGAGACGCACTGTGACACTCTCTGATCCTATCTGACACTTTCGGATACACACTGGGATACAGTCTGTCTCACTCTGACATCTCTGAGACACATTGTGATACTCTCACAGACAGTAGCCATCTCTGAGCCAAATGCTGACACTCTCTGCCACTCTGAGACACAGTATGACAAACTGTGACACTTTCTGACTCTCCCTGAGGCGCACTAGACACTCTCTGACAGACTGTGACACACTGAAACATGCTCTGACTCTCTCTGACACTCTCTTAGACATACTGTGACACTCTCTGACTCTTGCTGACACTTTGAGATGCACGATGACACTCTCTAATCCTATCTGACACTCTCTGAGACACACTGTGACACTCTCTGACTCTCTCTGACACTCTCTGAGACACACTGTGACACTCTTTGACACCCTCTGAAACACACTGTGACACTCTCTGAGACACTGACAGACTGTGACACTCAGAGACTCTCTGAGACACGCTGGGACACTCTGAGATTTTGAGATGCACTGTGACACTCTCTGACAGAAAGTGACACACTGTGACACACTCTGACACTCTATAAGACACACTGTGACACACTCTGATTCTCTCTGAAACACACTGACACTCTCTGACTCTCTCTGAAACACACTGTGACACTCTCTGAGAAACTGTGACAAACTGTGACACTCTCTGGGACTCTCCAAAACACACCGGGACACACTCTGAGATTTTGAGATGCACTGTGACACTCTCTGACGGAAAGTGACACACTGTGACACACTCTGACAGACTGCGACACATTCTGACACACTCTGCGACACAGCAGGACACTCTCTGACACTTTGAGACGCACTGGGACACTCTGATTCTATCCAACACTCTCTGAGACACACTGTCACACTCTCTGACACTCTCTGAAAAGCACTGTGACACTCTCTGACAGACTGTCACACACTGTGACACTCTCTGCCTCTCTCTGAAAAACACTGTGACACTCTCTGAGACACACTGTGACACTCTCTGACAGACTGTGACACACTGTGACACTCTATGATTCTCTCTGAAACACACTGTGACACTCTCTGAGACACACTGTCACACTCTCTGACAGACTGTGACACAATGTGACACGCTCTGAGACACAATGTGACACTCTCTGACAGACTGTGACAATTTGACTCTCTCCAAGACTCTTTTAGACACACTGAGACACTCTCTGAGACGCACTGTGACACTGTCTGATCTTATCTGACACTCTCTGAGACACACTGTGACACTCTCTGACTCTCTCTGAAACACACTGTTACACTCTCTGACAGACTGTGACACACTGTGAGACTCTCAGAGACAGACTGTGGCACTTTCTGACACTCCCTGTCTCTCTGACATACACTGTGAAACTCTCTGATCTTATCGCACTCACTCTGAGACACACTGTGACACTCTCTGACAGACTGTGACACACTGTGACACTCTCTGATACTTTCGTAGACACTATGTGACACTCTTGGACTCTCTCTAACTCTTTGAGAGTCAGTGATACTCTCTTAGACAGTTTGTGACACTTTTTGACTCCCTCTGACACACTCTGAGGCATGCTGCGATACTCTATGACCGACTGTGACACACTGAGACAATCTCAAAGACAGACTGTGACACACTCTCTCTGACTCACTCTAAAATATACTGTAAACCTCTCTAACAGAATCTGACACTCTGAGAGAGACTGTGACACTCTCTGACTCTATCTGACACTCTCTTAGACAGACTGTGACACTCTCTGACTCTCTCTGACACTCTCTGAGACACACTGTGACACTCTCTGACTCTCTCTGAAACACACTATTACACTCTCTGAAAGTCTGTGACACACTGTCACACTCTCTGAGACTCTCTGAGACATGCTGGGACACTCCCTGAGATTTTGAGATGCACTGTGACACTGTCTGACAGACTGTGACACACTGTGACACTCTGACTCTCTCTCAAACACACTGTGACACTCTCTGAGACTCTCTGAGACACGCTGGGACACTCTCTGAGATTTTGAGATGCACCGTGACACTCTCTGACAGAAAGTGACACACTGTGACACTCTCTGACATTCTTTGAAACACACTGTGACACTCTCTGACAGACTGTGGCACACTCTGACACACTCTGTGACACAGCGGGACCCTTGCTGACAATTTGACATGTACTGGGACACTCTCTGATCCTATCCAACACAGTCTGAGACACACTGTGACACTCTCTAAAACTCTCCGATAAGCACTGTGACACTCTCTGACAGACTATGACAAACTGTGACACTCTCTGACTCTCTCTGAAAGACACTGTGACACTCTCTGACAGACTGTGACACACTGGGGCACTCTCTGAGACACAATGTGACACTCTCTGACAGACTGTGACTCTCTGACTCTCTCTGAGACTCTCTTAGACACCCTGAGACACTCTCTGAGACGCACTATGACACTGTCTGATCTTATCTGACACTCTCTGAGACACACTGTCATACTCTCTAACAGACTGTGACACACTGTGGCACTTTGATCCTATCTGACACACTCTGAGGCACACTGTGACACTCTCTGAGACACACTGTGACACTCTCTGACTCTCTCTGAAACACACTGTGATACACTCTGACAGACTGTGACACACTGTGACACTCTCTGACTCTCTCTGAAAAACACTGTGACACTCACTGAGACACAATGCGACATTCTCTGACAGACTGTGACACACTGTGACACTCTTTGATTCTCTCTGAAACACACTGTGACACTCTCTGAGACACACTGTCACACTCTCTAACAGGCTGTGACACACTGTGGCACTTTGATCCTATCTGACACACTCTGAGACACACTATGACACTCTCTGAGACACACTGTGACACTTTTTGTCTCTCTCTGAATAGCACTGTGCCACTCTCTGAGACAAGCTGCGACACACGCTGACTCTCTCTTAAACACACTGTTACATTATCTGACAGACTGTGACACACTGTGACACTCTCAGAGACAGATCGTGACGCTTTCTGACTCTCCCTGTCTCTCTGACATACACTGTGAAACTCTCTGATCCTATCGGACTCTCTCTGAGACACACTGTGACACTCTCTGACAGACTGTGACGCACTGTGACAATCTCTGAGACAGAATGTGACACCTTATGACTCTCTCTGACTCTCTGAGACACACGGTGAAACTCACTGAGACACAATGTGACATTATCTGACAGACTGTGACACTCTCTGACAATCTCATAGACACACTGTGAACTCTCTGACTCTCTCTGAAATACACTGTGACACTCTCTGAGAGACTGTGACACACTGTGACACTCTCTGAACTCTCTTAGACACACTGTGACACTCTCTTATCACTCTGAGATGCATTGTGACACTCTCTGATCCTACCTGACACTCTCTGAGACACACTGTGACACTCTGTAACAAACTCTGACACATTGTGACACTTTCTGACTCTCTGGGACACACGCTGACCACTCTCTGACACTCTCTGAGACAGACTGTGACACTCTCTGACTCTGTCTGATACCCTCTGAGGCACAGCACGACACACTGTAACACACTCTGACAGGTTGTGGCAAACTGTGACATTCTCTGACACTCTCTTCGACACACTGTGACACTCCCTGACTCGCTCTGTCACCCTCTGAGATACACTGTGTCACGCTCTGACTAACTGTGACAATTTCTGTGACACACTATGACACTCTCTGAACAACTGTGACAATCTCTGACATATGGCAACATTTTCTGAGACACTGTGAATCTCTCTGCGACACGCTGTGACACTCTCTGACAGACTGTGACACACTGTGATACTCTCTAAGACAGACTGTGACATCTTATGACTCTCTCTGACTCTCTGAGACACACTGTGAAACTCACTGAGACACAATGTGACATTCTCTGACAGATTAAGACACTCTCTGACGCTATCTGACACTCTCTGAGACACACTGTGACATTCTCTGACTCTCTCTGAAATACACTGTGACACTCTCTGAGAGACTGTGAAACACTGTGACATTCTCTGAACTCTCTTAGACACACTGTGACACTCTCTTAACCTGTCTGACACTCTCTGAGATGCATTGTGACACTCTCTGATCCTACCTGACACTCTCTGAGACACGCTGTGACACTCTGTGACAGACTGTGACACTTTCTGACTCTCTGAGACACACGCTGACTCTCTCTGGCACTCTCTGAGACAGACTGTGACACTCTATGGCTCTCTCTGATACCCTCTGAGGCACAGCATGACACACTGTGATACACTCTGACAGGTTGTGGCAAACTGTGACATTCTCTGACACTCTCTTAGACACACTGTGACACTCTCTGGCTCTCTCGGAGACACACTGTGACACTTTCTGACCCGCTCTGACAGTCTCTGAGACACACTGTGACACTCTCTGACTCTCTCTGTCACTCTCTGGGATACACTGTGTCACGCTCTGACAAACTGTGACAATTTCTGTGACACACTATGACACTGTCTGAACGATTGTGACACTCTCTGAGACACGGTGACATTTTCTGAGACACTGTGACTCTCTGAGACACACTGTGACACTTTATGTCTCTCTCTGACTCCATGAGACACATTTTGACACTCTCTGACCCGCTCTGACACTCTCTGAGACAGACTGTGACACTCTCTGACTCTCTCTGACACACACTGTGACACTTTCTGACTGTCTCTGAGACACATTGTGATACAGTCTGACTCTATCTGACACTCTTTGAGGCACTGTATGACATACTGTGACACTCTCTGACTCACTCTGACATCTCTGAGACACACTGTGAAACTCTCACACAGACTGTGACACTCTCTGAACCACATGCTGTCACTCTGACACTCTCTGAGACACACTGTGAAACTCTCCCACACACTGTGACACTCTCCGAGCCAAATGCTGACAGTCTCTGACACTCTCTGAGACACAGTATGACACACTGTGACGTTCTCTGACTCTATCTGAGACACTCTGCAATACACAGTAAGCTTCTCTGACAGATTGTGTCTCACAGTGACACTCGGAGAAAAACTGTGACACTTTCTGACTCTCTCTAACACTCTGAGACACACTGTGACACACTCTTAGACTCACTGTGACCCTCTGTGACACTCTCCGAAAGATTGTGACACACTGAGACACTCTCAAAGACATACTCTGACACTTTCTGACACTCTGGCTCACTCTGAAATGTACTGTAGCATTGTCTGACAGACAATGGCACACTGTGACACTTTCTGAGACAACACTGTCTCTGAAACATGCTGTGACATTCTCGGAGAGATTGTGACACACTGTGACACACTCTGACACTGTTTGTGACGCACTGGGACCCACTCTGACAATTTGAGACACACTGTGACGCTCTCTGACACTCTCTGAGACACACTGTCCCACTCTCTTACAGACTGTGAAACACTGTGACACTCTCTGACTCTCTCGGAGACACACTGTAACACGCTCTCACAGACTGTGACTGTCTCTGAGGCAAATGCTGACACTCTCTGAGACACAGTATGACACACTGTGACACTTTCTGACTCTCTCTGAGACACTCTGCAATACACTGTAAGATTCTCTGACAGATTGTATCACACTGTGACACTCTCTGAGAAAAGCTGTGACACTTTCTGACTCTCTCTGCCACTCTGAGACACACTGTGACACTCTCTTATACTCACTGTGACCCTCTGTGACACTCTCTGAAAGACTGTGACATACTGAGACACTCTCAAAGACAGACTGTGACACTTTCTGACTCTCTCTGACACTGTCTAAGACACACTGTGACACTCTCTGACATTCTTTGAAACACACTCTGACACTCTCTGACAGACTGTGACACACTCTGACACTGTCGGCGACACACCGGGACCCTCTCTGACAATTTGAGACACACTGTGACACTCTCTGACACGCTCTGAAAAGCACTGTGACACTCTCTGACAGACTGTGATACACAGTGACACTCTCTGAAACACACTGTGACACTCTCCATCAGACTGTGACACACTGTGATACTCTCTGAGACACAATATGACGCTCTCTGACAGACTGTGGCACATTAATACACTCTCTGAGACGGACTGTGACACTCTCTGATCTTATCTGACACTCTGTGAGACACACTGTGACACTCTCTGACAGACTGTGACACATTGTGACACTCTCTGACACTTTGAGATGCACTGGGACGCTCGCTAATCCTATCTGATTCTCTCTGACACACACTGTGACATTCTCTGAAACACACTGTGACACTCTCTGACAGACTGTGCCACACTGTGACAAACTCTTACACTCACTGAGACACACTGGGGCACTCTCTGACTCCCTCTGACAATTTGAGACGCACTGTGACACTCTCCGATCCTATCTGACACTCTCTGAGACACACTGTGACACTCTCTGACAGACTGTGACACACTGTGACACACTCAAAGACAGACTGTGACATTTTCTGACTCTCTCTGACACACTTTGAGGCACACTGTGACACTCGCTGACAGACTGTGACAAACTGAGGCACTCTCAAAGAGAGACTGTGACACGTTCTATCTCTCACTGACTCTCTGAGACACACTGTGACACTCTCTGAATCTCTCTGAGGCACACTGTGACACTTTCTGACTCCCTCTGACTCTCTGAGACACACTGTGACACTCACTGAGACACACTGTGACACTCTCTGACAGACTGTGACACTCTCTGACACCCTCATAGACACACTGTGACACTCTCTGATTCTATCTGACACTCTCTAAGACACACTTTGACACTCTCTGACTCTCTCTGAGGCACACTGTGACACTTTCTGACTCCCTTTGACTCTCTGAGACACACTGTGACACTCTCTAAGACACACTGTGACACTCTCTGAGGCACACTCTGACTCCCTTTGACTCTCTGAGACACACTGTGACACTCTCTAAGACACACAGTGACACTCTCTGACTCTCTCTGAGACACACTGTGACACTCTCTGACACGCTGTGACACTCTCTGAGACAGACTGTGACACTTTCTGACTCTCTATGACTCTGAGGCACACTGTGGCACTGCCTGACACTCTGTCACACTCTCTGGCACACTGTGACACTCTCTGAGACAGACTGTGACACTTTCTGATTCTCTCTGACTCTCTGAGACACACTGTGACACTCACTGAGACATCACTGTGACACTCTGTGACACACTGCGACACACTGTGACACCTGCTGACTCTCTGAGACACATACTGATTCTCTCTGACACTCTCTAAGACAGAATGTGACACTCTCTGACACTCTCTGAGGCACAGCAGGACGCACTGTGACACTCTCTGACAGGTTGTGACAAACTGACATTCTCTGACTCTCTCTGTCACTCTCTGAGACACACTGTGTCAGCACTGACAGACTGTGAGAATTTCTGTGTCACACTATGACACTCTCTGAACGACTGTGACACACTGAGACACTCTCAAAGACAGACTGTGACACTTTCTGACCCTCTCTGACACTCTCTGAGGCACTCTGTGACACTCTCTGACAGACTTCGACACACTGAGACACTCTCAAAGACAGAATGTGACACTTTCTGACTCTCTCTGACTCACTCTGAAATATACTGTAGCCTTCTCTGACAGACTGTGACACACTGTGTGCGGCACGGGGGCACAGTTGTTAGCACTGCTGCCTCACAGCGCCTGAGTCCCGGGTTCAATTCCCGCCTCAGGCGACTGACTGTATGTAGTTTGCATGGTCTCCCCGTGTCTGCGCGGGTTTCCTCCGGGTGCTCCGGTTTCCTCCTACAGTCGAAAGATGTGCAGGTCAGGTGAATTGGCCATGCTAAATTGCCCGTAGTGTTGGGTAAGGGGTAAATGTAGGGATATGGGTGGGTTGTGCTTCGGCGGGTCGGTGTGGACTTGTTGGGCCGAAGGGCCTGTTTCCACACTGTAATGTTATCTAATCTGTAATGTAATCTAAACACTGTGACACTTTCTGAGACACACTGTGACACACTCTGACTCTCTCTGACACTTTGAGACGCACTGGGACACTCTCTGAGCCTATCTGACACTCTACAAGACACACTGTGACACTCTCTGAGACACACTGTGACACTCTCTGACTCTCTCTGAAACACACTGTGACACGCTCTGACACGCTGTGACACACTCTGACACTCGCTGAGACACACTGTGACACTCTCTGACTCTATCTGACACTCTCTGAGACACGCTGTGACACACTGTGACACTCTCAAAAACAGACTGTGACACTTTCTGACTCCCTCTGACACACTCTGAAATATAGTGTTACCTTCTCTGACAGACTGTGACACACTGTGACACTCTCTGAGACAGACTGTGACACACTCTGACACACACTGTGATACAGTCTGACTGTCTCTGACACTCTCTGAGGCACAGTATGACACACTATGACACTCTCTGACTCACTCTGACACTCTCTGAGACACACTGTGACACTCTCTGAGAGACAGTGACACTCTCCGACTCTCTCTGATATTTACATAGACGAACTGTGACACTCGCTGACTCTCTCTGAAACTCATTGTGACACTCTCTGACAGTCTGTGACTCACTGTGATACGCTCTGACACTCTCTGAGACAGACTGTGACACTCTCTGATTCTCTCTGAGACAAACTGTGACTCTCTCTGACACGCTGGGATACACTGTGACGATCTCTCACTCTCTCTGAGAAACACTGTAACACTCTCTGACAGACTGTGACAGACTGTGACACTTTCTGAGACACACGATGACACTCTCTGATGGATGGTGACACTCTCTGACTCTGGGTGACTTTTTCTGAGACACTGTAACACTATCTGTGACACACTGTGACGCTCTCTGACTCTCTCTGATACTATCTTAGACACACTGTGACACTCTCTGAGGCACACTGTGCCACGCTCTTACAGACGGTGACACACTGTGACACTTTCAGACACTCTCTGGGACACGCTATGACACTCTCTGACACACTGTGACACTCTCTGAGACACACTGTGACACTCTCTGACACACTGTGACACACTGTGACACTCTCTGAGACAGACTGACAATTTCTGACTCTCTGAATCTCTGAGACACACTGTGGCACTGCCTGACACTCTCTGAGACACACTGTGACATTCTCTGACAGACTGTGACATGCTGTGACACTCTCTGACTCTCTCTGAAACACACTGTTACACTCTCTGACAGACTGTGACACATTGTTACACTCTCAGAGACAGACTGTGACACTTTCTGACTCTCCTTGTGTCTCTGACACACACTGTGAAAATCTCTGATCCTATCGGAAACTCTCTGAGGCACACTGTGACACTCTGTGACAGACTGTGACACACTGCGACACTCTCTGACACTTTCTTAGACACACTGACACGCACTATTCTTATTTAACACTCTCTGAGATGCACTGCAACACTCTCTGATCCTATCTGACACTCTCTGAGACACACTGCGACATTCTCTCACAGACTGTGACACTGTCTGAGCCAAATGCTGACACTCTCGGAGACACAGTATGACACACTGTGACACTTTCTGACTCTCTCTGAGGCACACTGTGACACTTTCCGACTCCGTCTGACTCTCTGAGACATACTGTGACACTCTCTGTGACACACTGTGACACCCTCATAGACACACTGTGACACTCTTTGATTCTCTATGGCACTTTGAGACACACTGTGACATTCTCTGACACTCTCTGAGGCACAATGTGATACTCTCTGACAGACTGTGACACACTGAGACACTCTCTGTGACGCACTGTGACACTCTCTGATCTTATCTGACACCCTCTGAGACACACCGTGACACTCTCTGACACTTTGAGACACACTGTGACACCACTCGCTGTAACACACTGTGACACTCTCTGAGACACACTGTGACACTGTCTGACTCTCTCTGAAACACACTGTGACACTCTCTGAGACATGCTGAGACACACTGTGACACTCTCTGAGACACACTGTGACACTCTCTAACTCTCTCTGAAACACACTGCGACACTCTCTGACACATGCTGTGACACACTGTGACACACTCTGACACTCGCTGAGACACACTGGGACACTATCTGACTCTCTCTGACAATTTGAGATGCACTGTGACACTCTCTTATCCTATCTGAGACACACTGTGACACTCTCAAAGACAGACTGTGACACTTTCTGACTCCCTCTGACTCACTCTAAAATATACTGTAGCCTTCTCTGACAGAGCGTGACCCCCGTTGTCACTCTCTGAGACAGACTCTGACACACTCTGACTCTCTGAGATACACTGTGACACAGTCTGACTCTCTGTGACACTCTATGAGGCACAGTATGACACACTATAACACTCTCTGACTCACTCTGACGCACTCTGAGACACACTGTGACACTCTCTCATAGACTGTGATCCTCTCTGAGACAAACTCTGACCATCTCTGACACTCTCTGAGACACACTGTGATACTCTCTGACACTCTCTGAGACACACTGTGATACTCTCTGACAGACTGTGACACTCTATGACTCTCTCTGACACTTACGTAGACACACTGTGACACTCTGTGACTCTCTCTGATACTCGGAAAACACTGTGACACTCTCTGTCCCTCTCTCACACTGTTTGAGACACATTGTGACACTCACTGACTCTCTCTGAGACACACTGTGACTCTCTCTGACACTCTGAGATACCCTGTGACGCTTTCTCACACTCTCTGAGAAACACGGTAACGCTCTCTGACAGACTGTGACAGAATGTGACACTTTCTGTGACACACAATGACACACTCTGACCTACTGTCACACTCTCTGACACACGGTGACATTTTCTGCGACACTGCGACACTCTCTGAGACACACTGTGACACTTTCCGTCTCTCTCTGACTCCCTGAGACACACTGTGACACTCTCTGACCGACTCTGACACTCTCTGTCTCTCTCTGAGACACACTGTGACTCTCTCTGAGGCACACTGTGACACTTTCTGACAGACTGTGACACATTGTGACACACTGGGACACTCTCTGACTCTCTCTGACACTCTCTTAGACACACTGTAGCACTCTTTGAGACACACTGTGACACACTCCGATCTGCTCTGACTCTCTGACTCTTTCTGAGACGCACTGTGACACTCGTTGACTCACTCTGACACTATGTGAGGCACAGTATGACACACTGTGACACTCTCTGACTCTCTGTGGCACTCTATGAGGCACATTGTGACACTCTCTGACAGACTGTGACACTTCTGACCCTCTCTGACTCACTCCGAAATATACTGTAACCTTCTCTGACAGACTGTGGCACACTGTGACACTCTCTGAGACAGACTGTGACACGTTCCGACTCTCTCCGACTCTCTGAGACACACTGTGACACTCTCTGACAGACTGTAACACTTCTGACTCTCTCTGACTCATTCCGAAATATGCTGTAACCTTCTCTGACATACTTGACACACTGTGACACTCTCAGAGACAGACTGTGACACGTTCCGACTCTCTCTGACTCTCTGAGACACGCTGTGACTCTCTCTGACACTCTCTTAGACACACTGTAGCACTCTTTGAGACACACTGTGACACACTCCGATCTGCTCTGACTCTCTGACTCTTTCTGAGACGCACTGTGACACTCGTTGACTCACTCTGACACTATGTGAGGCACAGTATGACACACTGTGACACTCTCTGACTCTCTGTGGCACTCTATGAGGCACATTGTGACACTCTCTGACAGACTGTGACACTTCTGACCCTCTCTGACTCACTCCGAAATATACTGTAACCTTCTCTGACAGACTGTGGCACACTGTGACACTCTCTGAGACAGACTGTGACACGTTCCGACTCTCTCCGACTCTCTGAGACACACTGTGACACTCTCTGACAGACTGTAACACTTCTGACTCTCTCTGACTCATTCCGAAATATGCTGTAACTTTCTCTGACATACTTGACACACTGTGACACTCTCAGAGACAGACTGTGACACGTTCCGACTCTCTCTGACTCTCTGAGACACGCTGTGTCTCTCGCTGACACTCTCTTAAACACACTGTGACACTCTCTGACTCTCTCTGACACTGTCTGAGGCAGATTGAGACACTCTCTGAAACACACTGTAACACTCTCTAACAGACTGTGAAACTCTCTGACACACTCTGCAGCACACTGTGACACGCTCTGACAGACTATGACACTCTCTGACCCTCTCTGAGACCGACTGTGACACTCTCTGACTCTCCCTGACACTCTCTGAGGCACAGCACGACATATGTGACCCTCTCTGACAGATTGTGACAAACTGTGACACTCTCTGACTTTCTCTAACACTCTCTTAGGCACACTGTGACACTCTGTGACACTTTCTTAGGCACACTGTGACACTCTTTGACACTCTCTGAGACACTCTCTGACACTTTCTGAGTCATTCTGTCACTCATAGACCCTCTCAGAGACAAACGCTGACCCACTCTGACACTCTCTGAGACTCAGTAGGACTCACTGTGACACTCTCTGGCTCTCTGACACACTCTGAAATACATGTAACCTTTTCTGACATACTGTGACACACTGTGACACTCTATGAGACGGGCTGTAACACGTTCTGACTCTCTCTGACTCTCTGAGACACACTATGACTCTCTCTGAGACACACTGTGACTCTCTCTGACACTCTTTTAAACACACTGTGATACTCTCTGACTCTCTCTGACACTCTCTGTGGCACACTGTGACACTCTCAAAGACAGACTGCGACTCTCCCTGACTCTCTGAGACACACTGTGACACTCACTGAGACTCACTCTGACACTCTCTGACAGACTGTGACACTCTCTGACTCTCTCTGACACTCTCATAGACACACTGTGACACTCTCTGATTCTATCTGACGCTTTCTGAGACACACTGTGACACTCTCTGACAGACTGTGACACACTGTGACACTCTCTGGCTCTCTCTGACACTCTTTTGGACACACTGTGACACTCTCTGATCCTATCTGAAACTCTCTGAGACGCATTGTGACACTCTCTGATCTTACCTGACACTCTCTGAGGCACACCGTGACACTCTCTGACTCTCTGAGACACATGCTGATTCTCACTGACTCTCTCTGAGAGAGAATGTGACACTCTCTGAGGCACAGCACGAGACACTGTGACACTCTCTGACAGGTTGTGACAAATTGTGACATTCTCTGACTTTCTCTGACACTCTCTGAGACACACTGTGTCACGCTCTGACAGACTGGGACAATTTCTGTCACGCAAACTATGACACTCTCTGAACGACTGTGACACATTGAGACACTCTCAAAGACAGACTGCGACAGTTTCTGACTCTCTCTGACTTACTCTGAAATATACTGTAGCTTTCTCTGACAGACTGTGACACACTGTGACACTCTCTGAGACAGACTGTGACACTTTCTGACTCTCTCTGAAACACACTGTGACACTCTCTGAGACATATTGACACTCTGTGATAATCTCTTAGACTCTCTGAGACACATTGGGACCCTCTCTGACAATTTGAGACGCACTCTGACACTCTCTGATAGACTGTGACACACTCTGTCACTCTCTGACACACACTGTGACACTCTCTGACATTGTTTGAAACACACTGTTACAATCTCTGACACACTGTGACACACTCTGAGACACACTGTGACACTCTCTGACATTCTTTGAAACACACTGTTACAATTTCTGACACACTGTGACACACTGTGACACTCTCTGAGACACACTGTGACACTGTCTGACACTATCTGAAAAGCACTGTGACACTCTCTGACACACTGTGACACACTGTGACACTCTCTAACTCTCTGAAAAACACTGTGACACTCTCTGACAGACTGTGACACACTGTGACACTCTCTGAGACGCACTGTGACACTCTCTGATCTTATCTGACACTCTCTGAGACACACCGAGACACTCTCTGAAACCCACTGTGACACTCTCTAACAGACTGTGAAACTCTCTGACACACTCTGCGGCACACTGTGACACGCTCTGACAGACTGTGACACACTGTGAACTCTCTGACCCTCTCTAACACCGACTGTGACACTCTCTGATTCTCCCTAACACTCTCTGAGGTACAGCACGACATCTGTGACCCTCCCTGACAGATTTTGACAAACTGTGACACTCTCTGACTCTCTCTGACTCACTCCGAAATATACTGACACAGACTGTAACACACTGTGATACTTTCAGAGACCGACTGTGACACGTTCCGACTCTCTCTGACTCTCTGAGACACGCTGAGACTCTCTCTTAGACACACTGTGACTCTCTCTGACACTCTCTTAAACACACTGTGACACTCTCTGACACTCTCTGTGGCACACTGTGACACTCTCAAAGACAGACTGTGACTCTCTCTGACTCTCTGGGACTTACTGTGACACTCACTGAGACTCACTGAGACTCACTGTGACACTCTCTGACAGACTGTGACTCTATGACTTTCTCTGAGACTCTCTTAGACAAACTGTAACACTCGCTGACTCTCTCTGACACTTTGAGACGCACTGTGACACTCTCTGATCCTCTCTGGCACTCTCTGAAACACATGGTGACACTCTCTGACTCTCTCTGAAACACACTGTGACTCGCTCTGACTCTCTCTGAAACACACTGTGACTCGCTCATACAGACTGTGACACACTGTGTCACTCTCTGACACTTTCTGAGACACACTGTTACACGTTCTGACTCTCTCTGACTCTCTGAGACACACTGTGACACTCTCTGACCCTCTCTGAGACCGACTGTGTGTGTCTCTCTCACTCTCTCTGACACTCTCTGAGGCACAGCACGACACACTGTGACACTCTCTGAGACACATAGTGACTCTCTCTGACCCTCTCTGAGACACACTGTGACACTCTCTGACTCTCTCTGACACTTTGAGACACACTGTGACCCTCTCTGATCCTATCTGACACTCTCTGAAACACATTGTGACACTCTCTGACTCTCTCTGAAACACACTCTGACACTCTCTGACTCACTCTGACTCTCTCTGAAATACACTGTGACACTCTCTAACAGACTGTGATACTCTCTGACCCACTCTGAGGCACACTGTGACTCGCTCTGACAGACTGTGGCACACTGTCATTCTCTGACACTTTTTGAGACACTGTCACACTTTATGACTCTCTCTGACTCTCTGAGACACACTGTGACACTCTCTGAGACACACTGTGACACTCTCTGACTCTCTCTGACACTCTCTGACGCACAGCATGACACTCTCTGACTTTTTCTGACATGCTCTTAGGCACACTGTGATACTCTATGACTCTCTCTGATCCTCTCTGAGACACATTGTGACCCTTTCTGAGTTATTCTGTCACTCTCTGAAACATACTATGACACTCTCTCACAGACTGTGACCCTCTGTGAGACAAATGCTGACCCTCTCGGACACTCTCTGAGACAAAGTAAGACTCACTGTGACACTCTGATTCTCTCTGACAAACTCTGAAATACATGTAACCTTTCCTGACGGACTGTGACACTGTGTGACACTCTCTGAAACACACTGTGACACTCTCTGAGACACACTATGACACTCTCTGAGACACTGTGACACTCTCTGACTATATCTGACACTCTCTGAGACACACTATGACAGACTATGACACACTGTGACATTCTCTGACTATCTCTGACTCTCTCCGAGGCACATTGTGACACTCTCTGACCCTCTTTGAGACTGACTGTGACCCAATCTGACTGAATGTGATACTCTCTGACAGATGGTGACACTCTCTGTGACACACTGTGATACTCTCTGACACACTGTTACACTCTCTGACCCTCTTTGACACTCTCTGAAACATACTGTGACACTGTCTGACACACTGTGACACTCTCGGAATTACTCTAGCAGACTGTGACATTTTCTGTGACACACTATGACACTCTCTGACAGACTGTGACACTCTCTGACACACGGTGACATATTCTGACACACTGTGACACTCTCTGTTACATACTGTGACACTTTCAGTATCTCTCTGACTCCCTGAGACACACTGTGCCACTCGCTGACAGACTGCGACACTCTCTGACCGACTCTGACACTCTCTGACACACGGTGACATTCTCTGAGAAATTGTGACATTCTCTGAGACACACTGTGACACTCTCTGACTATATCTGACACTCTCTGAGACACACTATGACAGACTATGACACACTGTGACATTCTCTGACTATCTCTGACTCTCTCCGAGGCACATTGTGACACTTTCTGACCCTCTCTGAGACAGACTGTGACACATTCTGACGCTCTCTGACGCTCTCTTAGACACAGTGTGACACTCCCTGACTCTCTCTGACACTCTGAGACCCACTGTGACCCTCTCTGACATCTCTAAGACACGCTGTGACACTCTCTGACCGACTCTGACACTCTCTGAGACACACAGTGACAACCTCTGACCCTGCCTGAGACAGACTGTTAATCTCTCTCACTCTCTCTGACCCTATCTGAGGCACTGCACGATACAATGTGACACTCTCTGTCAGATTGTGATAAACTGTGACACTTTCTGACTTTCTCTGGCACTCTCTTAGACACACTGTGACACTCTCTGACTCATTCTCACCCACTCTGAGACACATTATGACACTCTCTAACCGATTGTGATCCTCTCTGAGACAAACGCTGACCCTCTCTGACACTCTCTGAGACAGCGTACGACTCACTGTGACACTCTCTGACTCTCTCTGACACACTCTAAAAAGCACTGTAACCTTCTCTGACAGACTGTGACACACTGTGACACTCTCTGAGACACACTGTGACACTCTCTGAAACACACTGTGACACTCTCTGACAGACTGTGACCCTCTCTGAGACAAAGGCTGACCCTCTCTGACACTCTCTGAGACAGAGTACGACTCACTGTGACACTCTGTGACTCTCTCTGACACACTCTAAAAAGCACTGTAACCTTCTCTAACAGACTGTGACACACTGTGACACTCTCTGAAACACACGTGACACTCTCTGAAATACACTGTGACAATCTCTGACTCTCTCTGACACTCACTGAGACACACTATGACGCTCTCTGACACACTATAACACACTGTGACATTTATGACTTTCTCTGACTCTCTGAGGCACACTGTGCCAATCTCTGACAGACTGTGACACACTCTGACCCTCTCTGAGACAGACTGTGACACTTTCGGATGCTCTCTGAGAATCTCTTAGACACGCTGTAACATTATTTGACTCTTTCTGACTCTCTGAAACACACTGTGACACTCTTTGACAGACCGTGGCAGACTGTGACACTCTCTGTGACACACTGTGACACTCTCTGTGACACTCTGTGAGACACACGGTGACACTACCTGACCGACTGTGACACTGTCTGACACTCTCTGACACTCTCTGAGACACACTGTAACACTCTATGACACTCACTGAGACTCACTATGACACACTCTGACAGACTATGAAACACTGTGGCATTCTCTGACTTGCTCTGACTCTCCCTGAAACACACTGTGACACACAGTGACAGAGTGTGACACCCTGTGACACTCTCTGAGACACACTGTGACACTCTCTGACTATCTCTGACACACTGTGAGGCACACTATGACACTCTCTGGCAGACTACTTCCAACTGTGATATTCTCTGATTATCTGCCTCTCTCTGAGACACTCGGTCACTCTCTGAGAAAGATTGTGACATTTTTGACTCTCTCTCACACTCTCTGAGACACACTGTGACACTCTCTGACTCTCTCTGAGACACACTGTGAGACTCTCTGACGCTCTCTGTGAAACACTGTGACACTCTCTGACAGACTGTGAAACTTTCTGTGACACACTATGACAATCTCTGACAGACTGTGACACTCTCTGATACACGATGACATTTTTTGACACACTGTGACCGTCCCTGAGACCCACTGTGACACTCTCTGACCCGCTCTGACACTCTCTGAGTCAGAATGTGACACAATCTGACTCTCTCTGACACTTTCTGAGACACACTATGACACTCTCTGACAGACTATGTCACACTGTGACATTCTCTGACTTTTTCTGACCCTCTCTAAGACAGACTGTTACACTTTCGAATGCTCTATGACACTCTCTTAGACACTGTGTAACACTCTCAGACTCTCTCTGATACAAACTGTGATACTCGCAGACCCTCTCTGAAACACACTGTTACACTCTTTGACCGACTGTGACACTCTGAGACACACCTGAGACTCTCTGATACACTGTGACACTCTCTGAGACACACTTGGGACTCTCTGACACACTGTGACACTCCCTGACAGACGGTGACACTATCTGACACTCTGAGACACACTGTAACACTCTATGACACTCTCTGAGACACACTATGACACTCTCTGACAGACTATGAAACACTGTGACATTGTCTGACTTACTCTGACTCTCTCAGAGGCACATTGTGACACTCTCTGACAGACTGTGACAGACTGTGACACTCTCTGACTATCTCTGACACTCTGAGACACACTGTGACACTCTCTGACTCTCTCTGACTTGCTGGGACACACAGTAACTCTCTGTGACTCTCTCTGACACTCTGGAACACACTGTGACACTCTCTGTCCCTCTCTGAGGCACATTGTAACACTTTCTGAATTGTTCTGACACTCACTGACACACACCATGACACTCTCTGACACATTCTGAGACACACTGTGATACTCTCTGACTCTCTCTGATATGCTGAGACACTGTGACCCTCTGTGTCTCTCTCTGCCACTCTGAAACACACTGTGACACTCTCTGTCCCTCTCTGACACACTCTGAGACAGACTACGATACTCCCTAACACACTGTGACACTCTCTGATACACAGTGACATTTTCTGAGACACTGTGACACTCCCGGAGAAACACTGTGACACTCTCTGACCCGCTCGGACACTCTGAGACAGACTGTGACACTCACTGACATTTTCTGAGACACACTGTGATGCAGTTTGACTCTCTGACACTCTCTGAGGCACTGTATGACATACTGTGACCCTCTCTGACTCACTCTGATACTCTCTGAGACACTCTGTGACATTCTCGCACAGATTGGGACCCTGTCTGAGTCAAATGCTTTCCCTCACTGACACTCTCTGAGACACTGTATCATTCTCTGACAGAATGTTTCACACTGTGACATTCTCTGAGACAAACTGTGACACTTTCTGACTCTCTCAGACACACTGTGACACTCTCTGAGACACACTTGACTCCCTCGGACACTCTCTTAGACACACTGTAGCACTCTGACAGATTGTGACACACTGAGACACTCTCAAAGACTGACTGTGACACTTTCTAACTCTCCCTGACTCTGAGACACACTGTGACACTCTCTGACAGACTGTGACACACTCTGACTCTCTCTGAGACACTCCTAGACACACTGTGAGACTCTCTGACAGACTGTGACACTCTCTGACTCTCTCTGACACTCTCAGACATGCTGTGACACTCTCTGACTCTCTTTGAGGCACACTCTCTTTGTGACACTGTCTGACAGACTGTGGCACCCTGTGAAACTCTCTGACTCTCTCTGAATCTATCTTAGACACACTGTGACACTCTCTGACTCTCTCTGACACACTCTGAAATACACTGTAACCTTCTCTGAAAGACTGTGACACACTGTGAAACTCTCTGAGACACACTGTGACACTTTCTGACTCTCTCTGGTTCTCTGAAATACACTGTGACACTCTCTGAGACACACTGTAACACTCTATGACTCTCCCTGACACTCTCTGAGACATACTATGACACTCTTTGACAGGTTGTGACACACTGACACATTCTGACCCGCTGTGAGATAGACTATGATACTCTCTGACACTCTCTGACTCACTCTGTAACGCACTGTGACACTCTCTGACAGACTGTGACAAACTGTGACACTCTCTGTCTTTCTCTGACACTCTCTGAGGCAGACTGTGACACTCTTTTACACTCTCTGAAACACACTGTGACACTCTCTGACAGACTGTGACAAACTGTGACACTCACTGAGACATACTATGACACTCTTTGACAGGCTGTGACACACTGTGGCACACTCTGACCCTCTCTGAGACCGACTGTGAGACTCTCTGACACTCTCTGAAACACGCTGTGACACTCTCTGACAGACTATGACACTGTGACACTCTCTGAGACACACGGTGACACTTTCTGACTCTATCTGACTCTCTGAGACACTCTGTGACTCTCTCTGAGACACATAGTGACTCTCTCTGACCCTCTCTGAGACAGACTGTGACACTCTCTGACTCTCTCTGACCCTCTCTGAGGCACAACACAACACACTGTGACATTCTCTGACTCTCTCTGACCCTCTCTGAGGCACATCACAACACACTGTGACACTCTCTGACAGATTGTGACAAACTGTGACACTTTCTGTCTTTCTCTGACACTCTCTGAGGCAGACTGTGACACTCTTTTACACTCTCTGAAACACACTGTGACACTCTCTGACAGACTGTGACAAACTGTGACACTCTCTGACCCTCTCTGAGACACATCACAACACACTGTGACACTCTCTGACAGATTGTGACAAACTGTGACACTTTCTAAACACTGTCTGAGCCACGCTGTAACACTCCCTGACAGACTGTTACACACTGTGACACTCAATGACTCGCTCTGACACTCTCTGACTCTCTCTCTCTGACACACTGTGACAATCCCTGACACACTGTGACATCCACTGAGACGCTGTGACACTTTCTGTCACTCTGTGGGACACACTGTGACACTCTCAGACACACTGTGACACTCTTTGAATCTATCTGACACACTATGAGAATCTCTGACACGCTGTGACATGCTCTAAGACACTGTGGCACTTTCTGACACTCTCAGAGACATCCTGCATCCCTCTCTACGACACTGTGATAATCTCTGACGCTGTCTGAGACATACTGCGGCACTCTCTAACAGACTGTGTCACTCCCTGACTCTCTCTGACACTCCCTGAGACACACTGTGACACTCTCTGAGACACACTGTTACACTGTCTGAACCTCTTTGACACTCTCTGTAACACACTGTGACTCTCTCTGACTTTTTCTGATACTCTCTGAGTCCCACTGTGACACTCTCTGACATTGTCTGGGACATACTGTGCCACTCTCTGATATACTTTGACACTCTCTGACTGTCTTTGAGACACACTGTGACATTCTCTGACACACTGCGACACTTTGTGACACACTATGACATTCTCTGCCCCGCTCTGAAACACTGTGACACTCTCTGAGACACAATGGGACACACTGAGACCCTCTCTAAGATACACCCTGAGACACACTATGACACTCTGACTCACTGTGACTCTCTCTGAGACACATTGTGACTGTAATAGAAAATTATCCATTAACTGTGAATTTAATTATCCATATACTGTGAAATTAATTATCCATTAACTGTAAAGTTTAAAGAGAATGCTTTGTTTAAATCAATGCTATGCTGAGCTTTGTAAACGATGCTTTGATGAAGGGTTGCAGTTAGCTTATTTGTGTTTGATTTCTGTAAGCATTCAATTCGACCTTGCAATAGTCGAACTCAGCGAAAGCTGAATAACTGCTATGTCTAGCACCAGGGGATGAGAGGATAACAACTTGAGTTTCCCCAGTCTCTGCCCTTGAGAGTGTTGAAAGGAACGCTATAAGGCAGGTGTCTGTGTAAATGTTTGAGTACTCATTGTATTGAGGCATCTGACTTAGTGTAATGGGTCAATCGTGTAAAATTTTTAATAAAGACCTTCGCTTTGCTCTTGCTAATTATTGAGTCAAGTCAATTTAATTTCCATGACAGTAAACTTGGGGGCTCGTCCCGGGACCCCGGCGACTGGATGAGATTCTGAAGATTCCCAGGAAGCGCAGGTACCAGCGCCTTGAAGGTCTTTCACTTCATCTCGAGCGCTGAATTGACCCTTTTGCGTGAGAGGACTGGGAATCTGTAGATTGCCCTAGCGCCAGAGTTTCAAATCAATTAAGGTTGGGTAATAGTCGTGGTTTGCGTAATCCTATATAGAGAGTCATTCTAAGAGAATAAATACAGCAGGAAAAGGGTTCAGTGAACTCTCGCGTGGTATTAGAGTGAAACCCCAAGGGAAGGGGATTGCTGTCTGAAGAGTGTATAGGAAACAGCAAGGTTAAGGTTGGTTTTAGACTTAGAACCACCACTGGCTGAGTTGCACTCGCCGAAGACGTACCAGGTATGTGGTTTCTTGGTTTACGAAAGCCAAGGCCTTGAGGCGGACGCGCCCAATGTGAGAGGGGAACCTCCAGAGGTAAAAGCAAGTCAAAAGAGAAAAGATAACTGTAACACGAGAGCGAGAGACAGAGAGAGAGAGAGAGAGAGAGAGAGAGAGAGAGAGAGAGAGCTGAACACTTTTCCAGTTACACTAAAAATGGGTTCTGGCAAGAGCAAACACAGGGAGAGTCCACACAAAAGTTGGAATGGCCAAGCAAAAATAAAATACATGTTAAATAAGTACCGCCCAGAATGTGTAAAGCAGTTAGAATTGTGGATAAATGAATGTAGTTTTCCGGAGGGAGGAAGTTTTAGTAAATAAACAGCTGGAAATATTAAGGTTGAGTTAGGAGGAGAGAGAGAATTAGAAAAGGGACGGAAAGATCGAACCTATGAATGGGAATGCTTCTTGTATGTGGAAGACTGAGGCTGATATCAGAGAAAGGAAATCTCAAGTAAAGGATAGATCAAATACACGTACAACCACCAGTGCACATGTGGGAAACAACCTAACGAAGCTGTACAGTGTCTTAAATCTGTTTCAGACCCTGACCTTGATGACTTCCCTCCGAGACCTGCCCCCCCCCCCCCCCCCCCCCCCCACCTACGAGATCCGCCTGGTGAAAGTTCCACGTCAGCGACCACCGCCTCAGGGCCTGCTGGATCACCGATAACACACCATACCCGCAACAGACCGAAGCAAGAAGGCCAAAAGAAGGACAACCACTCCAAGGTGGAAAGGCATCCAAGGCCTGTCAGTGATCACCCCCCGACGGATGATGAGTCCGTGAGTGTACTGGTGTACAATCATCTAACCAGGTCGTTCTGCAAGACCCAATGGTTGAAGTTGCAGGTCCAGAAGGGCGCCCAGTGTTGGCCCACCAGCCATGGGCCATGAAGGATCTGGAAAGTGCCTGTGGGCAGTTGCCTGACCCACGCGAGGTTGGAGCTAATAAGAAGTGACAAAGTTCTGTCCTGAGTTCCGTCCCACGTCACAAGAGATGAGACGTCTCCTGGGATGAAAACTAGGGGCCAATGTCACCTAACACAAGTATACCTGGCCAGCTGCAAACGTCCATGCAAGAGCAGCCAACCCGCAAGTGGAAGAGAAGGGAGACTTTAATGCTTTTGTTGCAGCGCTGGCAACTGCCTGTATGGAGGCATTCCCAGTGCGAATGGACATGACCAAAACAGCAATGTGAAAACAATAGGAATGTGAGAGAGTGTCCCAGTACCTCACTGAAGTCCTTAACGCCCATAGTGCACTGAGACGACATGAGGACATAACGACGGCAGAAATCACACTGTATGAGGCACACCTGAGGAACAGCTTCATCATGTAATGAAGGAAGAAATAGTGAAAAAGGTAAAAGACACATATATTACCTGGGACACGGGAAAGCTGAATTTGCAATACGTGTTGAAATATTGCTTACCCAAGTGAAGGATAAGCGGAAACTAAAGATGGAACAGCAAACACATAAAGTTCAGCTTACTCTGATGCAAATGGTGAAGCAGCTGTTGGAGGGAGGTGCTGCAGGAAGAGAGAGAGGCAGAGGGGGAGGTCGCAGAAGAGGAAGAGGTCGCAAAAGAGGCACTGATAGAGGGAGATCTGGCGGGTGCTTTGTTTGCAGAGCAATGGACCACTGGGTGAGACGCTGCCCACACAGCCTCACTCGGCCCTGGAGGTGGGACAGCAGGGTGACTGACAGGGGAAGGCTGAGGTGGAGGTGGGCAGCCCACAAGGTACAGGTAAGCCTCTTTCCTTTATGCTTGGCAACGAAGACTCGCTTATGCTAATCTCTTCTACTAACCTTTAGCGCACTGACCAGGAGACCAGGAGACCATGTGTCACCTCAATGATCAGCACTGAGATTGCAAAGTGTGGACAGTATGTCCAATATCACAATTATGTGTATAAGTCGATGCCCACTTCCATGTTATATGTGAAAGTACATCAGTTACCTTTTTGGTAGATACAGGGGCAACACACTCAATCCTTACATTAAGCCAGTTTAGACAATCGACACAAATAAAGATGAGTGAAAGTTTCCTGAACACAATGGGTGCATCAGGAGTCATGGTGCGGGAGAGATTTTCTGCACCTCTACTAAACAAAACTAGTAAAAGGGAAACATTCCAATTCTCCTTCTTGTTATCGGAATTTTGTCCTTTAAATTTGATGGGCCGGGATCTCATACGGAGACTGGGATTTGATTTGGTCAGTACTCTGACGGGCTTGCAGATAATTCAAAGAAACGATTTACCAGTGCAGGCTGTAAAATATGACCTACGACCCCTGATGTATGTCTATGAGTGGCTATTAATCCAGAGAGCGACAAGTTCAGTGAGCAATTCACTCGCCCTGGAAGCAAGTAACTTTGTTAATCCTATGAACACCGATTTTCTTGCTGGAGACATGCTGCACTGCACAGCACACATACACCATGATGGTCCTGACGAACCATATGAGAAGGATTGGTTCAGGAGATTGGTGAAACCAGATCAGTTGTTATTGTGTGAATTTTATTGGAGTGATCACAGATGTGCAATCAGTGTGAACTTATCTAAAGTATCTGTGACGGCAAGTCGACCCTATTTTGTTAATGTGGAAGGTTCTGGTCTCACGTGTCACTGGTGAAGGTGTCTAGTGACAGGTGGCAGGATTTAGGAGCATGGGTGCTAAAGGCACAAAGAATGAAAGGTTGGGTCTTCAGGGATGATGTGTGTATCTGGTTAAATGCAGATATGCGGACATATAAGTAGAAATTAAATTGGCTAACTCAGGCAGATAGGACAGTCCAGGTAACGCCCGCTAGCCCTGAGAAGCCTAGGGGGATAGCCTGACGTTTCCCTAAGATAGAAGTCTCAATCCCAAGATTAAAAATGGTCCCTACTGAGTTGTGGACAAAGGGCAAACATGATATGGGGCTCATACGGGGCTGTGAGCCCATAAGGATAACCCCGAAGTCTGAGGATCGTCCTCGCAGAGCACAATACCTGTTAAAACCCAAAGCCATAGAAGGAATTACTCCAGTCTTTGAATCCCTCATAAAGGTTGGAGTGACAATCCCCTGTGAAAACTCACCGGTGATAACCCCCATTTATCCGTTCAAAAAGACAAACATTCCCGGTGAACTAGAGGAATGGAGATTTGTTCAAGACCTGCAGGCTGTCAATAATGCTGCTGTTCCATGTGCCTCAAATGTTCCCAATCCCTATACGATATTGGCTCAAATTCCACCGGACAGGAAATGGTTCCCTGTTATGGATTTAGCAAATGCCTTCTTTAGTGTACTGGTGCACCCAGATCGTCAATTCTGGTTCGCTTTTTCATTCAAAAGGAAATCATATACCTTCACGCGAGGTTACTGTGAGTCTCCCACAATATATAATGGGGGTCTACGCAGGAGTCTGGAGACTGTTGTTCAAACCCCGGGGTCAGTGCTGCTGAAGTATGTAGATGATTGCTTGATAGTGGCAACAACAAAGGAACAATGTGGAAGGAGACCTTTGCGTTGCTCTGCCATCTAGCGTGGGAAGGGCACAGAGCCAGTCTCACAAAGCTACAATTTGTGCAACAACATGTGACGTTCTTAGATCACCTAATATCTGAATAAGGGAAGGCTATAGGTCAAGACAGAGTTCAAGCAATCCAGCAAATTCCAAAGCCTCATACAAAGAGACAATTGCTATCCTTTTTGGGTATGTGCTCCTACTGTAGGATGTTTATCGCACATTACACAACCCTTGAGGCTTCCCTAAGTGACATAGTCCATGGAAAAGGGTGGCAGAATCAGAGTCCATTACAGTGGACCCAGAGGCCGAGAGTGCCTTTGCTGAATTAAAAAGGGGCGCTCCAAACTACACCTACACTGGGGATTCTGAAAGCAAACCAGCCTTTTGTACAAACTGTAGATGATTAGTGTGGCTGCATGACATCTGTGCTGTTCCTGGATCATTGGGGAAGATTGAGGCCGGGAGCATATTTTTCAGCTAGACTTGACCCCGTCGTGGCAGGATTGCCTCAATGCCTGTGAGCTGTGGCTGTAGCTGAAAAGGCTGTTGTAGCATTAACCCTTCTGTTCCCACATGCAGGATCCTGACTGCTTTCCGAGCAAACGACCGCACACATGTCAGCAGCACGTTGGCTCTGATACAATACTGTGCTATTGGAGAAGCCTAACCTTACAATAAAGCGATGTAACGCCCTTAACCCTGCTAGCCTTCTCCCCACAGAAGGAGACAGAGACCCACACGATTGTGTTGCTGTAACTAATGAAATCTATAGCCCCAGACCAGATTTGCAGGATTCACCATGTCAGAATCCAGACATGGAGTTTTTTGTGGATGGGTCAGCATTCAGGAGCAAGGGGACAGGCCAGAATTGTGTTGGGTATGATGCAGTGACTATCTACGAGGTAGTCAAAGTGGGATCACTCCCTTTTCATCTGTCAGTGCCAGCAGCGGAGCTGATTGCCTTGACTGAGGCCTGTAAGTTGGCTGAGGGAAGATCAGTGAATATTTACACCGATAGCAGATATGCCTTTAGGGTTTTACATGGTTTTGGAACCCAAAGGAAACATAGGGGCTTCTCGGCCTCCACCGGAAAGCCTATCACACACCGCAACCTGATTTCCGACCTCCTGGAAGCGGTCCTGTTGCCTAAATCAATCGCTGTGTGTAAGTGTGAAGCTCACACATAAAATAATGATCTTATTTCCCAAGGCAATGCAAGGGCAGACTCAGCAACAAAAACAGCAGCCCAGCAGCCGCCAACTGAGCAGATTGACATGTGTATGATAAAAATGTGTACTCCAACAGCAGATGTATGGGAGTTACACTCACAGGCCACACCAGAAGAAAATCGTGAGTGGACGAGAGCAGGATGCAGTGTGAGGGAAGGAGTATGGTGTGGTCCCAATGGGAAACCCTGTCTACCACTATCATTATTTCCATTCTATGCCAAACTGACACACGGTAAGGACCATATGTCAAAAGGGTGGGCGTACGACAGTATTTTGGCAAACTGGTACACTAAGGGATTTACTCATTAATCCCAGAAATATTGTTTTATCTGTGTCACTAATAATATGGGAAGGGGAATACAGAGAAGTCATGCAGCACATCCCCAACCCCAAAAACATTTTGTACATTTACAGATGAATTTCATGGAGCTAATGCCCATCGAAGGGAAAAGGTATTGTCTGGTAATAGTTGATATGTTTTCCAAATGGGTGGAAGCGTTCCCCACGTCTAACCAGGATGCCAGTGCAGTAGCCAAGGCTTTGCTAACTGAGATAATTCCGAGATGGGGCATCACTGAAAGGATCAATAGTGACAATGGGACACCATTTGCCAATAATGCCTTACAGCAGATCAGTGATTATTTGGTAAAATATATGAGACAACCCTGTGCCTACCACCCAGTGAGTAGTGGGGCAGTGGAAAGTGAAAATGCTCCCCTAAAAAATAAATGGACAAAATGTTGTGAGGAACTAGGGGTGACATGGACAAAGGCACTTCCGATTGTGCGAGTGTATATGAGATCGAGGAGGAGAGGAAGAGTTAATCCTAGACCGTTTGAGATTTTGTTTGGTAGACCGCCCAACACAGGAATGGGCCCAAGACCTAAGGTAAGACAGATAACAGGCCGCTGTGAGGATGAGATGTTGTGTTACTGCATAAAACTCTCTGCACTTTTGTCTCAAATACAGAATCAAGTGAAAGCAGCATTACCCCAACCAGCAGGAGGGAAGCTGCATGATCTAGAACCTGGAGACTGGATAGTGGTGAAAGACTTCAGGAGGAACAACTGGAAGGCGAAGAGGTGGCTTGGAACATTTTAAGTGCTCCTCACAACACAGACAGCAGTTAAGATCGCAGAAAGAGCCACGTGGATACACACCAGCCTTTACAAGCGTGTAGCTGAGCCCAAGGAGATATCGAACTGCACCGGAACCAATAAAGTGCAAGTAGTGATTAGAAGTCTCATACGATTATGGGGCTGCCGCAGCTCACACGTGGGAGAGGTGCAAGGCACACCAGAGCAAATGAAGATAACACCACAAAGCTGTGTTTCAGGTAGGTGGTATCTGAGGAAAGGCCTGGTGTTTCCTAAACACTTTTTGATGTATAACATTACGGCTTTGTATTTCTTTGTAGTTGTTGTTGTAGTTGGGCTTGATGTCATAAAATGACAAAAAGGGGGAAAAAGAAATGGGAAATTATCCATTTACTGTGAAATTAATTATCCATTTGCTGTGAAATTTAAAGAGAATGCTTTTCTTTAATTCAATGCTGTACTGATCTTTGTAAACAATGCTTTGATGAAGGGTTGCCGCCAGCTTAACTCTGTGTGAATTCTGTATACATTCTACTTGACCTTGCGATAGTCGAACTCAGCGAAAGCTGAAGAACCATTATGTCTGAAAGACCAGGGAATTGCCCTTGAGAGTGTGATAAGGAACACTATATGGCAAGCATCTGTACAATGTTTCAGTGCTCTTTGCATTAAGGCATCTGGCGTAGTGAGTCAATCCTGCAGGATTCAAAATAAAGATCCTTTCTTTGCTCCTGCTAATAGTTGAGGAGATTTAATTTCCATGACAATGACTCTTGATTGTATTTTAGTTGAGAAAATCTACAGGACCATCTTCATTGATCTGCTCTGATACTAGCTAAATAAACTGACCTTTCTTGTCTATACATGTGTTTTCCATTTGCGTCTCTATTCTAGTTGCTTTGTGTAAATCCAATGTTTCTGAGGAACAGATTATTCTCCCCAAATGGTAAACTCTAGAAGTCTCCTCAATATTTTAATTATATTATATTGGCTGTTCTTTATTACAGGGTTTGTCTCTTCTTTTATGAAAAGGGATGTTAATTGAAAACTCTTCAGTCCTCTGACCACACTTCCCTATCTATGGAGCATTAAATAGTTAAGATCAATCACTTTGCTGTTGTGTTCCTTCCTCAGAAACACTCAGACATCCCATCCAGACTGAGCAAATGTATTAATTTACCATGGTATTGAACAAATTGGTTTGAATGGGGTTAAGTGAACCTGATCGTTCAGTGACTGTAGTTAATGTCAGTCTCCATGCATCAAATTATTTCACTAATAGGTTTACTTCCTATTAATAAGGGGCTCTTACAATATGATCACACAATATCAGTTGGAACTTAACTTGTAGCACTAACCAGGATAACAGTTCAAGAGTGAGGGAGAGCAGAGATCAAAGTCTGAGAACAATGCACGAGAGTGTTCCAACAATGGACCAGAATATGAGAACAATAGAATGGAAAGTCCCAATACTGACCAGGGGTTTACATTTGGGTCTTCACAATCTTCCTCAAGATTGGGTGGACCTTAAGAGTGCTTTGGCTGATTCAAGCTGATTTCTATTCTCTCCTCACTATTATTCCTGGTAAGTCTTTCTATCTGACTATGAATTCAATAAACTTTGTTGAACTAACTTACTGTCCTTATAATTTAAATACTGAAAAAAAGGAAGCTGTTGCCATGACTTCTGTCCTCAAACTCCATTCCTAACCAAGCAATTTTAATGCCAATATCTGAAGTGGAATCAAACTGCGTATAACTCCAACATGTACTTCGGCTCTAAGCTGATATCTATTTCCATATTCTCTCCAGCACCAATCCTGTTCACGATCAACTCCGCAATATCTCAGGTCTCCCATTTTGTCTCAGTCTAGCTGCTGAATAAACCATCATCTGCACCTTTGTTATATCCAGATTCAACTGTTCCTATTCTCTTCCTGCCACAAATAATTTGACCAGAAATGGTTCTGTTCACCGAGCTGGGAATTTGTGTTGCAGACGTTTCGTCCCCTGTCTAGGTGACATCCTCAGTGCTTGGGAGCCTCCTGTGAAACACTTCTGTGATCTTTCCTCCGGCATTTATAGTGGTTTGTATCTGCCACTTCCGGTTCTCAGTTCCAGCTGTCTGCTGCAGTGGCCGGTGCATTGGGTCGAGGTCAATGTGCTTATTGATTGAATCTGTGGATGAGTGTCATTCCTCTAGGAATTCCTTGGCTGTTCTCTGTTTGGCTTGACCTATAATAGTAGTTATACTGACAAGCGGAAGCGGCAGATTCAAACCGCTACAAATGGCGGAGGAAAGATCACAGAAGCGCTTCACAGGAGGCTCCCAAGCACTGAGGATGTCACCGAGATAGGGGACAAAACGTCTACAACACAAATTCCCAGCTCGGCGAACAGAATCACAACAACGAGCACCTGAGCTACAAATCTTCTCACAAACTTTGACCAGAAATGTTGAGTGTTCTCCCTGAAAGGTGCTGACTTCAGGAGAGTCAGTGGGATTGTGATAATATCACTACACTTGCAATCAGAGCCCCAGGCTATTACTGTGGATAGTCAGAGCCTTTTTCCCAGGATACTAATCTCAATTACAAGGGGACATAGTTTTAAGGTAAGAAGGGAAAGTTTAAAGGAGATGTGAGACAGCTTTTTTACACCGATGGTGATAAGTACCTGAAATGTGCTTCTGAAAGGTAATGGTGGAGGTGGATACAATAGCAATTTATTGAATAGGACGGGGATTAAGGGATATGGACCATGAAAAGATAAAAGGATTTTCATTTGGAAAGGCATCGATTGTGAGCACAGTCTTATTGGGCCGAAGGGCCTGTTCCTGTGCTGTACTGTTCTTTATTCATTACTCTCTGTTTCCTCTATAGTTTAGATTAGATTAGATTACTTACAGTGTGGAAACAGGCCCTTCGATCCAACAAGTCCACACCGACCCATTCCCCTCCATTTACCCCTTTACCTGTTTGAGGTTTGGTAGTTTTTTAAAGACGAGCAACAACCGTCAATTTCCGAGCACCATCCGACAACTCATCCGCTTTATCCTCAATTACAATGTCTTCACCTTTGACAACAGGTTCTTCATCCAGACACATGGTTCAACCACGGGGACCAAATTTGCACCCCAATATGCCAGCATCTTTAGGCACAAGTCTGAACAAGATTTCTTCTCTACGCAGGACCTCCAACCAACACTATACACCAGGTGCATCAACGATATGTTCTTCCTCTAGACCCATGGCGAGGAGTCACTGATAAAACTACACAGTGATATCAACAAGTTTTATCCCACCATCACACTCACAATGGACTACTCTCTACTGTCTCATTTTGGACACATGGATCTCCATCAAGGATGGGCACCTCACTCTACCGCAAACCAACAGATAACCTCACAATGCTACACTTCTCCAGCTTCCACCCAAAACATATTAAAACATCCAGCCCCTATGGACAAACCCTACGCATACACAGAATCTGTCCAGATGAGGAGGAGTTGTTTAAAAGAGTTGCATCACCTCCTTGGTACACTGTGCAGTACGTTCTAAGTGCTGACTGCAAGTTCCTATGCAACTCTTTAGAGGGGCTGAATGGTTTATTCATGTGCCTCAGTAATAGCCTTGAGAAATTCTGTCAGAGACGTGTTGTGTGACATTACACGCGAGGTATAAGCTCCAGTTGGCCATTCAGTCTCTGCTACACCATTCAGGCAGATCAGAGCTGATCTGACTGTGGCTGAACTCCCTATCCATCTCTGTTCCCAATAAACATGGGCTTCCTTGACCATCAAGGAGCTACGGAGCTCAGCCTTGAATATCTTTACTGCTCCCTGCAGATGAGAATGCCACAGCTAGCACAGCCCTCAGGACAAAGGAGCATCCTCACCTCAACGTGAAATGGGAGCACCCTTACATTTAAAGTGATTCTCCTTGGACCAAATCACCCCCTATTTGTGACATGATGCACAACAAATCAGAACAGTCGTAGACCATTCAACCCCTCTCAAACCTGACTCATATAAGCACTGGCTGTCTAGTTGATCAAATATCTATCAAATTCAGCCTTCACTGCTCTCTGGGCAACACATTATCAGATACATCCTTATCTCAGTCTGAAATGGAAGAGGCCACATTTTCAAACGTTCTCCAGTTCCCCTAGTTCTACACACCCACACGTGGGGATCCATCCTCTCAGCATCCACCTTGTCAATTCCCCTCAGGGTCAGTTATGTCTCAATATGATCATGCCTATTTCTGCTGAACTTCAAAGGGTATATATCCAAACTGCGCAACATTTCCACGTGGGATGAACTGGTCATCCCAGGAATCAACTGAGTGAGCTGTGTCCATACACCTTCTCGTGTAATTAAATTCGTTCTGAGGTAAAGAGTTTTAAAAAGCCCCATTCAGTCCTCCAGCTGTGATCTCAGTAAAACTGGGAACAGCTGCAGCAACGCTGCCTTCATGGGTGACTCCTTGCAAGAAACATTAAAATTGAGACAAGAGCTGGAGGACACTTGATTTCTTAAGTCTTACATAAGGCAACTTTCATTGGTTAAGATTCGGAGATGCCGGTGTTGGACTGGGGTGTACAAAGTTAAAAATCACACAATACCACGTTATAGTCTAACAGGTTTAATTGGAAGCACACTAGCTTTGGGAGCGACGCTCCTTCATCAGGTGATTGTGGAGGGCTTCATCCTAACACAGAATTTATAGCAAAAATTTAGTGTGATGTAACTGAAATTATACATTGAAAAATTAATTGTCTGTTAAGCCTTTCATCTGTTAGAATACAGTGCTAGTTTCACTTCTTTCATGTGTAAATCACAAAACCCTTTTTTAATAAAGTTGCATTCTCGGGTTAGCTGTTAACAATGGTGATAGCTAGACAATATATTAAAGGTGTTAGACCCTGTGTTCTCTGTCTATGACCTGATGTTTAGATTGATTCTAATCTAAAAATTGAGATAACAGAGTTTTACATAAATTCATGCATTTTTTGAGCTCAGAGTTCGACATGAATGTATGTAGCTTTTGAACAAACTACATGTAGTATATGTGTGCATGTGGGTCTTTGTCTGTCTGTGTGTGTGTATGTCTGGGGTGGGGGTTGTGAGTGTGAGAAAGTGTGTGTGTGTGTAGTGAGTGCAAAGTGTCTTAAGTCTGTGAGGGGGTGCATGTTTGGGAGTATGTGTGTCTATAAGGGTGTGTGTGGGTGTCTGTGCGTGCGTCTGTGTGTACGTGTGTCCATGTGCATGTGAGGATGTGTGTGTAGGAATATCTGTGTGTGGGTGTAGTGCAATGGTGATCACCTGTAATGTGACATGAACCCAAGGTCCTGGTTGAGGCCCTCCCTATGGGTACCGAACTTAGCTATCAGCCTCTGCTCGGCCACATTCCTCTGCTGCCTGTCCCGAAGTCCACCTTGGAGGATGGTCACCCGAAGGTCCGAGGCTGAATGTCCTGGACCACTGAAGTGTTCCCTAACTGGGAGAGAACCCTCCTGTCTGTTGATTGTTGTGTGGTGCCCATTCATCCGTGACCAAAATTTGATTAATTTTAAAGTAGCAATGGGTTTGTGTGTGGGAAATCATGTCACACGAACTTGACTTATCTTTTTGAAGAAGTAACAAAGAGGATTGATGAGGGCAGAGTGGTGAACGGGATCCGTATGGACTTCAGTAAGGTTCTTGACAAGGTTCCCCATGGAATACTGGTTAGCAAGGTTACATCATATGGAATACAGGGAGAATTAGCCATTTGAATTGACTCGAAGGCAAGAGGTGGTGGTGTAAGGTTGCTTTTCAGACTGGAGGCCTATGCCCATTGGTGTGCTCCAAGGATCAATGTTGAGTCCACTACTTTTCATCATTTATATACAAGATTTGGATGCAAACGTAGGAGGTATAGTTAGTAAGTTTGCAGGTGGCAACAAAATTGGAGGTGCAGTGGACAGTGAAGAAGGTTTCCTCAGAGTACAATGGGTTCTTGATCAGATGAGCCAATGGGTCGAGCAGTGGCTGTTGGAGTTTAGTTTAGATAAATACGAGGTACTGCATTTTGGAAAAGCAAATCAGAGCACGTCATATCCACTTAAAGGTAAGGGCGTGCTGCTGAACAAAGAGACATTGGAGTGCAAGTTCATAGTTCTTTGTAAGTAGAGTTTCAGGCAGAGAGGATAGTGAAGAAGGCATTTGGCATGCTTCCCTTTATTGGTCAGATGATTGATTATCGGAATTAGGAGGTCATGTTGTGGCTGTACAGGACATTAGTTAGGCAACGTGCAACTCTGGTCTCCTTCCAAACGAAGACTGTTGTGAATCTTGAAAGGGTTCAGAAAATATTTCCAAAGATATTGCCAGGGTGGAGGATTTGAGCTATAGGGAGAGGCTGAAATAGGCTGGGGCTGTTTTCCCTGGAGCATCGGAGGCTTCTCAAGTTTCATAAAATCACGAGGGGCATTGATCAGATGAAGTCTTTTCCCTGGGGTGAGAGAGTCCCAAGTTGGAGGGCCTAGGCTTAGAGTAAGAGGGAAAGATATAAAATGGACCTAAGAAGACAATTTTTTCACCCATAGAGGATTGTGTGTGTATGGAATGAACTACCAGAGGAAGTGGTGGAGATTGGTACAATTACAGCATTTAAAAGGCATCTGAATAGGTATATGAATAGAGGGATACAGGCCAGGTGCTGGCAAAAGAGACTAGATTAGGTTGGGATATCTGGTTGGCATGAATGAGATGGACCGAAGGGTTTGTTTCCATGCTGTACATCTCTATGACTAAGTGCAGTATAACAGAGCATTCAGGGCTCCCTTCGTGACAACAAGGGAGTGTTTGCACCGTGGTGATATTTACACTCTAAATCTACACATCTATACATGACAAACACCTCAACGTTCAGAGACCAGGAGGGCAATCTGTCAAGACTTGAATTCTCTAACCAGAGAACGAGAACATTTCCGGGGGGGGGGGGGGGGGGGGGCATGATAGATGGATGTAGCTTCACAAATCAAAACACGTGTTCCTTTGTTAAAAAAAAGTCCTCGTTTAAACTGACTAACAGTTCCAGTATCCACTGTCGTTTGTGGAAGAGAGTTCCAAACTTCTCCCATCCTTTGTGTGTAGATGTGCATCCTAACATTCCTCCTGAACGCTCTGGCTCTCATTCTCAGACTGTGCCCCCTCGGTAGAGAATTGCCAGCCAATGGAAATCATTTATCTTTTTCTGTGAATGTCTTGGAGGACTTCACTCAGATCAGCCCTTAACCTTCAAGATCCTTGCGAACACAGGCTTCATTTGTATATCAAAAAACAGAAATTGTTCAGCAGGTCTGGCAAGCATCTGTGAGAGAGAATGTAGAGTAAATGATTCAAGTTCAGAGACCCTTCTTCAGAACTAAGTTGCATGATCTCTCTTCATACCTTCAGAACATATGAAACGAGAACAGATAACACAATACTAAAGTCAGGAAATTCTGTAGCAGCAGTGACTTTGGGAGTCTCTGTCAATGGAAAATTCTACCATGAATGCTGCTCACTGGATTGTTATCACTGTTCTGGGGTCTGGGTATGGCTGACCAGTCAATGAGATGGCAACGTTGTTGTTCAAAAGGTAAAACCAGAGAGCAGATTAGCAGCAGATTAAAGTAAGTCCAAATGTCTTTATGCCACACCAGGAACACCAATAATAACCAGGATGGTGTCGAACACCTTCTCCACCTGCTGAGTTGGTCGATGCATGTTTCCATGTGAGGTGGTCTGTCCCTTCAGGCAGCTGACAAGCTCCTTGTTTGAAACACTGGGCTGATGCATTCCCAGAGATGCTGCCTTATACTGTCTGAAAGCTCCTTTGGGAAACTGACACGACAGCATTGCTCAGCTTTGTGTAAAAACTCTTGACAATGAACAAACTAATTACAATAACAAGTTTAATCCCAATGATGAAGGAGCGTTGCTGTTCAGTATATCATAATGAAATAACAAAAAACAGAACCTGGGATCTCCCAGCAATAATGCTGCCCACACAAATACCATGAGCCCCATCTCGAGATCACAAATAATTTCAACCAATGCTGCATCAAGCCAGTTTATTCCATGTGTGAAAATATATCTCAGAGCTGTTCATCTGTTCTCTAGAGAAGGAGCTGTCCTCTTTAAACAAGAGCATTTCACTCACTGATTTAAATGTGATTCTTCTTACACACTGAATGTGTGCATTACTGCCGAGGTCAGCATTTATTCCCCATCTCTCATGGCCCAGGTTCCAGGGGTACATGAAGGGCTTTCCTGGAGGAAGGGGACTGAGTGAACAAGAAAGGCTTCCAACAATGGAGGCATCACTGATGTCACTCTTATTGTCATTCTTCATCCTTCCCAAAGGGGCAACTATGGACGAGTAATAAACACTGGCCCAGCCAGTGATTCCCACATCCCATCAATGGATAAGAATTAAGCGATAACCCTGGAGGTTCCATCTACCTTATAGCCCCTGGTCTGTATTCATCAGGATCATATCCATGTGTGGGGATAGGTGCCTTTTCCGAACTGCAATCATAACCACAGGTATCCCGAGATATATCATGGGGAATGCAGTTAGGATCACAGCTTGATGTGAGAGGAGCCGAATTCATGGATGACAGACTATGGCCCTGTTCATTCACATTTACTTAAGAGTGGACTCTGTCAATGTCCCCTCTATCTCCACAGTATTTGGGAGGAAGATGTGATAAGCCATATAAATACATTTTTAAAAATATAATTCCGTTAATTTGGACATTATCCTAACTTCATCACTTGCGATAATTGGAATCCCTAGCACTGAGAGTGTCCTTGCAGTTGCCATCAAACTAGACCTTGGTGAGCTGCTGTAATTGGGGTGGATGGTGGCTCAGTGGTCAGCACTGCTGCCTCACAGCACCAGGGACATGGCTTCATTTCCAGCCTTGGGCGACTGTCTGTGTGGAGTTTGCACATTCTCCCCATGTCTGCATGGGTTTCCACTCACAGGCCAAAGATGTGCAGGTTAGGTGAATTGGCCATGCTAAATTGCCCACAGTGATAATTCCAAACCTTTGTCAGGGGTAAATATAGGGTAGGGAAATGGGTCTGAGTGGGTTCCTTTTCAGAGGTCCAGTGTGGACTTGTTGGGCTGAAGAGCCTGTTTCCATATTATAGGGAATGTAATTTAAACTGACAGTGAGAGATATTGGTGTGGCTCTTCTCCTGGAACAAATGTTTACACTTTTTGTCACAAATTTGCTGTGGGGCTTTCCCTTGGCTGGCCTGTCTGAACTCCTCCATCATCCTGTTCCTGCAGATACTGCACAGGGTTTCCCAGCAATAATGACGGTGGGCAAAAAAACTGCATTCTGTGCAGTGTCTAAAGCACAGAGACCCAGAGATGGAGAGCAGGAGGAAGTCTGTGATTTTTCTCCTCACCATCTCTTGGAGCTTCATCCTCCTGTTGTTCATCTATGTTTTAAGTTTCTTACATTATGTTATTCAAGGAGTCCATCTTGAAGATTACTCGCTTTTCCTGCATAACTTCACAAAACTTGGTTATATGCTGCAGACCCTAAGTTGGTGCACAAACAAGTTTATTTATGTTGCAACATTATCTCGGTTCAGAGTGAAGATCACTAACACAGCAAAGTAACGACTTACACAAATGCCTTGCATAATGAATAAATAAAACTCCTTAGTTAAGCCACAGGAGGGTCCTGTTGTTCCAGACGTGAAACAATTTTTCAAATTCATTCATGGGATGTTGGCGTCACTGCCCAGGCCCAGCATTTATTACCCATCCCTGGTTGCCCCTAGAGAAGTTGGTGGTGAACTGTCTTCTTGAACCACTATTGTCCATGTAGGTCAACCTATAACGTTGTTAGGGAAGAAATTCCAGGAATTTGACACAGGGATATATTTCCTCTTCAAGATGGTGAGAAGCATGGAAGGCAATTTACATAAGGTGGTGTTCCCGTGCATTTGTTGCCATTGTCCTAAATGGAAGTGGCTGTGGCTTTGGAAGGTGCTGTCTGAGGATCCTTGGTGAATATCTGCACTGCATTTGTAGCTGGTGTACACTGCTGCTACTGAGCATCTTTGGTGGAGGGAGTGGATATTTGTGGTTGGGGTGCCAATCAAGCAGGTTGCTTTGTCCTGGATGTTGTCAAGTTTCTTGAGTGTTTATTGGAGCTGCACTCATACAGGCAATTGGAACATATTCCATCACATCCTACAGAGAGTCCTTATCCCAGTGTAGAGGCAGGTTTGAGCTGGGAACCGGCAGATTCCCCATCTTAGCATAATCCAAAAGAATTGTCCAGGAAAATGGAATTTCCTACTGGGTAAGTCCTATCATCTTGGAACCCTCTAAGTGTCCATCAAAAATCAAACTCTTCAGCGGCTTCTGATACAGTTAAACAGACTAGTTAATCTGTAAATATTCCATGTCAACCAACTCTATACTAATGTCCCAAATAGCGATCTATGAGCTGTTTTGAAGTGAGAAATCGTGGCAGGTGATTACATGATATTATCAGAACCCATTCACCAAAGAAACGGCAGGCCTCTATTTTTCAGCATCAAGCTTCCAGTTTCTTTGGGCTGCTTATCCATTGCAGTCTCATCAGAAATCTCCTGCCATTGACTACGATGCAGTGGTCGAAACTCTCTGTTAATTAAACCAGACACCCAGAGAATCTTGGTTCACTCTGTAATCTGTTAAAATAATAGGGACAGAGAACTCTAAAATTCCAATACATTAAGAAAATTATAATTATTTTCTTAACTCTAATAGTGAACACTAAACAACAACTGTTGACAAATCCAAGTCCCCTTCTTTTACCTACTTAGGATCTGACTCCAACTCCACAAAAGTACACTGTTCCAATTATTAAATGCGACACTTATTAAGCATTGCATTAACTTAATCTCAAGACCAAACAGGTTCCTCTGAATTCAATCCTCTGGCTGCTGATATCGCTGGGCCATCTTGTTTCTTTTTTTTCACTGTGAGAAGGTTTTACATGAAAAGGTACCATTGGTAGTAATTGTTTTCTAATTTCTTTGAGAGGAAGATGTGAGATGGCCATTCAGCTCTTGGGCTCGACAGCAGTTGTTCGCTATTCGATGGCAGATGCTCTCCCTCATACTTTCAAAATACCGGGTTTATATAACACCCACGACTCAATAAACTCTTATAATCAATTTCAAGGTGTCAAAACAATCAAACCAAATGCCATTGGTTTCTGGTATCCTGGGCACAATTTAAACTAATTGGGTAAATTGGAATTGTGGTCAAAACAGCAGCCAAACCTCATGTAATAGGAACATGTATCTATTTTGGAACAGCTGATCTCTCAGATGTCAGGTGTTGCTGTGCTTAAATTCAAAAAGCACTTTCTATCTTGCAGCCAACATACACTCTATTGGCTTTGGAACAATGTGGATTCGTTGGTTACAGTTCCAGATACAGACTGTACATCCATCTGTACTGTCACCAAAAAAACAGATTCACCGAAACTGCAGTCACCCCTCCCCCCGACTGATCCCTGCCCAACACTGCAATCACCCCCTCCCTGACTGATGCCAACCCAACACTGCAATCTCCCCCTCCCTGACTGATCCCTACACAACACTGTAATCTCCCATTCCCTGACTGATCCCTACCCAACACTGCAATCTCCCCCTCCCAGACTGATCCGTACACAAGACTGCACTCACCCCCTCACCCCTTCTCGATTGATCCAGACCCAACACTGCAATCACCCCCTCCCTAAATGATCCCTACCCAACACTGCAATCTCCCCCTCCCTGACTGATCTCTTACCCAGCACAGTAATCTCCCCCTCCCTGACTGATCCCTACCAAACACTGCACTCACCCCCTCCTTGACTTATCCCTACCCAACACTGCAATCACCCCCTCCCTGACTGACCCCTACCCAACACTGCAATCACCCCCTCCCAAGGAAAAAATAATACCTAGAGAGAAAATAGGACCCTTCAAGGACCAGAGTGGACATGTGTGTGCAGAAACGCATGAGGTATTTCTCCTCTGTGTTGACCTTGGAGAAGGACATGAAGGCTTGGGAACTTGGGAAAGTTAGTGATGATCTCTTGGGGTGAGACCATATCACAGGAGAGGATCTGTTGAATGCATTAGAATGTATGAAGGTGGATAAATCTCCTGTACCTGACCAAACATATCCAGCAGCACCTCAAGAGGCGCGGGAAGTACTTGTGGGTTCCCTGCTGATCTTTTTGCCTCTCCTCTTTTTGGAAGACTGAAGAACAGCATATGTTGCGCCCTCATTCAAGAATGGCTGCAAAGATAAACCTGAGAAGTATAGATCAGTACACCAAGCATCCATGGTAAGTAAGTTACTTGAGAAGATGCTGAGAGATTAGATAGACATGCATTTGGAAATATAACATTTGATTGGGAGTAGTCAGCAAAGCCTTGTGCATGGGAGACCATGCCTCACAAATTTGTCAGCGTTCTTTATTGAAGTGATCAGGAAGTTTGACGAGGGCAGGCCAGTACATGTAGACTCTACAGATTTCAGGAAGTCCTTTGATAAGTTTCCACATGGTACCTTGCTCTGGAAGGTTAGATCGCATGGAATCCAGCGGGCGTTGGCAAGCTGAGTACACAATTGGCTTGATGGTAGGAAGCAGTGGGTAACAGTCAGACTGGAGGCCTGTGACTAGTGGTGTGCCTCAGCGGTCATAAAATCATAGAATCCCTCCTCTGTGGAAACAGGCCCTTCGGTCCAACAAGTCCACTGGCCCTCTGAAGATTATTTCACTCAAACCGATTCCCCTACTTTATTACTCTGCATTTACCCCTGAGTAATGCAACTTACTTACACATCCATGAACATTCTCGGCAATTGAGCATTGCCAATTTACTTGACCTGCAGATCTTTGGATTGTGGGAGGAAACCGGTGCACCCAGAGGAAACCCACGCAAACATGGGATGAACGGACAAACTCAGTTGGTGTGGCATGGTGGCTCAGCGGTTGGCACTGCTGCCTCACAGCGCCAGGGACACGGGTTCGACCCTAGCCTCGGGTGACTGTGTGGACTTTGCACATTCTCCCTGTGTCTGCGTGGGTTTTCTTCGGGTGCTCCGGTTTCCTCCCCATTGCAAAAATGTGCAGGTCAGATGAATTGGCCAGGCTAAATTGCCCATAGTGCTCGGTGCATTCGTCAAGTGTAAACATTGGTAGGGAGAATGGCTCTGGGTGGGTTACTCTTCAGCAGGTCGGTGTGGCTTGTTGGGCCAAATGGCCTGTTTCCACACTGTAGGAAATCTAACCCTAACAGGATCTAACCCACACAGACCATCCTGTGAGATTGGAATTAAAGCCAGATCGACAGTGCTGTAAGGCAGCAGTGCTAACGACTGATCCATTGTGCCACTGGGCTGGTCAGTGCTCGGCCCACTACTGTTTGTTATCTATATCAATGATTTGGATGAGGATGTTTAAGGCATGATTAGTAAGTTTTTAGATTACATTAAAATAAGTGCGGAAGGTTCTCAGCAATTGCAACAGGGCCTTGATCAGCTGTGGAATTGGGCTGAGAAATGACAAATAGAGTTTAATACAGACAAGTGCGAGATCTTGCATTTTGGAAAGTCAAATCAAGACTGGGGTTTCATGGGGAATGGTAGGGCCTGAAGGAGTGTCGTGGAACAGAGGGACCTTGGATTCCAGGAGCACGGCTCTCTGAACTCAGGGAGACAGGGCAGTGAAGAAGGCCTTTGGCACAATGAGGCCTTCATCAGTCACCAGTCAGGGCATGGAATATCGAAGTTGGGAAGTTCTGTTGTAGTTGTACAGGATGTTAGTGAGGCCGCACTTGGAGTATTGTGTTCAGTTGTACCCACCATGCTATAGAAAGGATGTTATTGTACGAGAAAGAGGACTGAAGAAATTTACAAGGATGTTACCAGAACTCAACTAGAGTTATAGAGAGAGGTTGAACAAGCAAGGACATTTTCTTTAGTGTGTTGGAGATTGACGGGTGTCCTTATAGAGGTGTATAAGATCATGGGAGGCATGGATAGGGTGAGTGCACTCAGTCTTTATCCAAGGCTTAGAGAATCAAGGATGAAAGGGCATCAGTTTTAGGTGAAAGGGGAAGATTAAAAAGGAACCTGAGGGACAATGCTTTTACCCAGAGTGGTACACATACGGAATGAACTACCAGTGCAAGTGGTCTAGGAGGATGCATTTAATAACATTTAAAATGCACTTGGACAAATACATGGAAAGGAAAGTATTGGAAGGATATGGGCCAAGTGCAGGGAAACGGGGTTAGTGTGGATGGACCAAAGAGCCAAAGAGCCTGTCTCCATGCTGTAGAACGCTATGAACATACCTAAGTGTCCCATCATCCAGAAGCGGCCAAAGCAACACGAACACGAGCCGGGACAAATGTGAAACAGTCCTGCAGAATTTCACAGGAAGCCAGCCTGGCCTTGAATTGAAGGATTCCTGGCACAGGAGCTGTGGTGAGATGCCCATAGAGAGCTGGGGAAGGAAGCTGGAAAGCTCACTCCACTGCCGATAGCCAAGAGGACCCTCGGCTGGGATAAGGCAGCTGGGATCCGGTCAGCCCAGGGAAACCTACAGGCTGTGACAGAGCTAGGTCTCTGACACAATGAGCAGGACAGAAGGTTGCAGGAACATGGGACTACTCCAGTTAAAATTGGGAAGAGTCCAATCCAGTGAAAGGAGGGTCTCTGGGGATGGGGAGGCACCCTCAGGTTACATTGACAATCTGGAAGGACAGTGTATGAGCTCCAAGCAGCTGCATGGGTCCTGTACGCCTGCAACACGGAGCAACACATATCAGGCCCTGGTAGGAGGTGCCAGGAGCAAATACAATACCTAGGGAACTAGGACTCCTCCCAGAATGGGATAGTGTGTGCCTTTTGGGTTCTACCTCCCCAGGGAGATAATGACAGGCTCCACACTGACACATCCACACACGCTCACAGATGTGGACTACAACTGCCTGTCTCCCAGATAACTGCACCTTTTGCCCCCAGCCCTGAGCCACAGCAGAACTCAGATTCCATGAATCATGTGGTTACCCAGTGTAAAGCAGCTTATGATCTCACTCCGTACACAACAGTCATTCCAGGCACCCAGCTGGTGGGCAGCACCAAAAAGATCCCGTCTCTGGCCCAGATACATATTTGGATGAGATTGACTGACAGTCTGTCATACACAGAGTGGATGCTGAGGACCAAACCAAATGAATCGCCATGTGCCTTAGTCCAGCAGGCCATTCAGCCCTCCCTGAGGGCCAACAGCTAGGGAGGGGCATCCATGATGAGATGACGGCAGCGATCCTCACTGCTCGAGGGCAGGATAAGGCATATCCTGCAGAGGCCGACATAACTGCAGAACAATAACCATGGGAAAACCTCTCCCCTCCCCCTGTCAACTTCACACGGAGACTCTGGGTCCAATTTGTCTGGATTTTTGGGGATATGACCTGCACCTCTCTTACCGATGAGAAACTGGGCCCGACCCTTTGTCTCCCATGTCTCAGAAAGGAGGAGGGATACCTGGGATTCGACCCAATATCACGCCCGTAATGAGGTTTGGGCTCTCTGCTAATTAATTGCTGAATACGAAATAGACTTTAGGAATTTCCACATTGTGTGACAGGAGCTCAGGGATCAGAAGCGATTGGTAGGGTTTCCCCGAGAATGGGTGCATGGTAGTAGGATACCAAGATCCCTGCCTGGACTAGGAGTCATTTTCGGACAGTAATATCCCAGGAAGCCCACCAGGGAGAATTCCTCAGAAACAAAATTAAAAACGGGCTGTGACCAGGAGGGAAGGCTCCGCCCCCAGCTTGTCCCACACATACCAGGCTCTCACAATGGACTAGGCATTAAACTCACAGGGAATTCCTTGTTCACAAACATTTTTCACAAACTGACACTAGTCATAATGAATGTATCAGCGATACAGTAATCAGAGTGGGGTCCTTCCCCATTAAAATAATCACGTTCCCAACTGGCCCACAGGATAATGGGACAATGGACAGGGAAATTTGAGGGAAAACGCAGAACCCAGAACAGCAATTAGCAGATGAAAGAAAAGGGAACTCCTTAATGATTTAGCCCAGTATATGAGTACACCCCCAGGGCAGGGGTGTTACCGGTCAGTTCGCTGACTTGGTTAATTTGGAGAATAAACTCAGGATCCTGACCCAATAACTCTCTAATGAGCCTGAGAAAGACTTAATACAGAAAACCCAGAGGAGACCATGGGACAACTAGTGGAGAATCAGGTTAACCATCACTTAGTGACCAAACTGGAGGGTCACGCCAACACGCTTAATCAGATCATCCAGGGCCCAATCAGAGATGACGGTGAGCAGTAAAACCACACCCTGTGCAGTATCTATGGTAACGGGATGATGAAGGAGCTGAGGGAGGAGCTCAGGCAGGCCAGCCAAGGGAAAGCCCCATCCCGGTTAGTGAAAAACAGCATCAATATTTGTTCCAGGAGAACACCCACACCAACGTCTCTCACTGTCAGTGACAGCAGCTCACCAAGGACTGGTTTAATAACAGCTGTAAGGACACTCGAGGTGGAACACCTGGGTTTGGTATGAGGGATTCCACTTAACCCAAGTGACCAAAGTTAGGGTGAAGTCCAAATTATCGGAGTTGTATAAAAAAGGTATTTGGATGGGCTACCATGATTACCTCCCACTTACTGTGGAGATAGAGGGGACATTGACAGGGACCACACTTACGTAAATGGGAAGGAACAGGCCATACCATGGCATTCCCACCGCCTGTCATTAACGAATTCGGCTCCTCTCACATCAAGCTGTGGTCCTAACTGCACTCACCTTGATATATCTCGGGATACCGGTGGTTAGGATTGCAGGCTGCAACAGATGGGTACGATCATGGTGAATCATGCCTGGACACACCCTCAGGGGCTGGAAGGTAGATGGAACTCCCCGGGTGATCACCTTAGTTTCATTCATTTGCAGTTTTTGAGTGTTCCTGGCTGGGCTAGTATTGATTTCCTGCCCATAGTTGCCATTACGACAGATGGGCCATATTAAATTTCCCATTGTGTCAAGGGATAGTCAGGCTAGCTGGAATAGCCATAGGAAATGCAGGGTTTAGGGATATCATTGGGGGAGTGGGTTTGAGTTGGATTCTCTTCAGAGGGTCATTGTGGACTCAATGGGCCGAACGGTATGATTCTGTTCTGTCAAGATTTTATTATATCACTTATCAGCTATAAGACTTAGGGTGTAGGTTTGCTCGGTGATAGGTTTGATATCTAGACGTTTCGTTACCTGGCTGGGTAGCATCATCACTGGCGACGTCCAAGTGAAGCTATACGAACATCGGTTTGGAAAACGTATACAATGGCTTTTGCACAGACAGCTGGCTAATCTGACAAGAAGCATAACCAGCTTTTAAAATTAGGTTTGTAATTTATTGCATAAGCTTCTTTTCTTTCCTTTCAAGTGGATGAGTTGGGGGAGATGTCACAACCTCCTGGCTAAAACACAGATAGATAGCCAAGGTTTATTGGCCAAGGAAATCTCCCAAATCACAAAACCCACACACCTGGCACAGCGCAAACACAGCATAATGTAAAAGACAATAGTTATTCTGGACAGACGTATCTACCAAACAAATGAGGGCCCAGACAGGAAGGCACCGGCTCCTGCTACACAAAGAAACTCACAGCAACAAGCCATCCAAATGGTTGGCAATGCTTCAAACTATTAACGGATTCTCCTAATTGGCCAGAACGATACAAAGTTCCTGAAAACCATCCAGAAATGAACAAAACAGGGTTTATCTGCAGACTGATTGCCTGAATCTCTGGAGGCCTTCTGAGGAGACCAGCATGGCAAGAGACAGAGACCATCTGGCCAACCAGGGAGAGAGAGGACAAGAGAAAACAGTTTCGCAGACCCAGAAGCAGAACCAGAGAGAGAGAGAGAGAGAGGCTGAAGCTAAACCCAGGGGCATGGGATAGAGGGAATGTGAAAATCCATTGAGAGAGAGAGAGTTGGAACCAACTGGAATAACGAGTGACACCCCTTCAGTCTGTCCATGTTTTAAATCCTCAGTCTTAGTCTGACTTCCCCTTCTCTCCTTCTCTCTGTCCCCTCTCTGTCTGTCCTTCTGTCTGTCTGTCTCTCTCTCTCACAGACACGCTTTCTCTCACTCTCTCCCTCTCCCTGTCTCTCTCTCTGCCCATCTTTCTCCCATCCCCCTTCTCCATCCCCAATCTCTCCATCTCTGTCTCTTTTTCTCACCCTCCCTTTGTGTTTTTCGCTATTTCAGACCTGAAAGATCTCACCCAATTTTGTACCCCCTCAAAAATACTATGCCCTTCATTTTCACTGTCCTCCCAATTTTTCCCCTTTCCCAAATATCTTCCTTCCCAAATAAATACCTCACCAAATTAGCCCCCCTCACATATTCTGCTGCCCCCAACGTTTCTATGAGCCCCACTCCCTGGAGCAGAGGGAAATTAGTGGAAAAGTGTGGAGCTGGAAAAGCCCAGCAGGTCAGGCCTGAACCATCGAATCTCCTGGCTGACCTGCTATGCTTCCCCAGCTCCACACTTTGTGACTCTGACTCTCCAGCATCTGCAGTCCTCACTTTCTAACACAGGTAAATGAGTCTGGGTTGACTGACTGGCCTGTGGCTGTTTTGTTGCACAGCAAGATCCCAGTCCCAGAATTATAGAAGGCTTGTATCACAGATGGAGTCCTTTCTGCCCATTAACCCTCTCCCCCATTAAATGATCCTGGTCTTGTTCAGGATCCTCAGGATTGTCCCCTGAATGGCCTCACTGACCATACTTTCTGTGGAAACCTCTTCTCCGTGTTGTGGTTCTCCGAGCTGGGAATTTGTGTTGCTAACGTTTCGTCCCTTTGCTAGGTGACATCCTCAGTGCTTGGGAGCCACCTGTGAAGCGCTTCTGTGCTGTTTCCACCGGCATTTATAGTGGCCTGTCTTTGCCGCTTCCGGTTGTCAGTTCCAGCTGTCCGCTGCAGTGGCCAGTGTATTGGTCCAGGACGATGTGTTTGTTAAACACACCAACCTGGACCCAATATACCGACCACTGTAGCGGACAGCTGGAACTGACAACCGGAAGCGGCAGAGACAAAATACTATAAATGCCGGGGGAAAGATCACAGAAGCGCTTCACAGGAGACTCCCAAGCACTGAGGATGTCACCTAGACAGGGGACGAAACGTTAGCAACACAAATTCCCAGCTCGGCGAACAGAACCACAACAACGAGCACGCGAGCTACAAATCTTCTCGCAAACTTTGAACACCTCTTCTCCATCCTGTCTCAGACTTTGCGTCTCATGCTGTCCCTCCCTCACTCTCTCTCTCTCTCACAGCAGCCTCTCCTTTCTCCACTAACCCCAAAACCCCATCAAACAGTCCCCCATCTCTGGCTTTACCACTCCCCCCTTTTCTCCCAATCTCCCCCTTCCCATGTAGACCCACAGCTCCTAGGGTGGAGGACATGGTGCAGAGACGAACACACCTTTTGACTGACTGCTGTCATGCACAGAAAGATCCCACTCTGCGACCATTCCCCAGCCACACACACTGTCCTTCTCCCTCTATATGTGTCCTTCTTCCTCTCCCTGTTTATCACTGCCCATCTCTCTCTCTTTCCCCACTTTCTCTATTCCCACACTCTCCCTGTCTCTCTTTCTCTTTTTGCCACCCTCCCCTTCTCTTTTGCTTGATTTCAGACTCAAAGAGAAAAATACTTTTATGTCACTTCCACTAACCCCCTCCCCACAGTCTGGGTAACATTCGGGAGAGACTAGGAAAAGGGTGATCCCCCGCATTAACTGTAAAGCATCCAGCGACACAGAGACAAACTCTTCGCATGTCCATTCCTCAGTCATTGGGACAGAGCAGAGGCGTCCAGGGAGAAAGATGAAGAGAAACTACAAGAGAGAAAGACAGATGGGTCGACAGACAGTACGAGGGAGGGAGAAAACACGAGAAAGACAGGCAGGCAGAGGGTGGGAGAGAAAGTGAGCAGAACTGAAGAAGAGCAGGAGAGAGGCAGAGAGAGAAAGAGAGAGAGAACGAGTAAAACCCCAGGAAGAGAAATACAATGTCAGACAGATACAAGAGGGAAAAGGGGAGGCAAAGACAGGGAGTGAATGTCAGATAGACAGCAAGAGAGAAATCCCATGGAGAGATATATGGTAGAGAGAGACAGAGAGGAGTTGCAGCAGCAGCATAGAGCTGAGAGAGTGGGGGGGGGGGGGGTGTGCGATGCAACAAAAATGATATAGAGACAAGAAAGGCAAGATCCCACAGAGCTGAGAGAAAGATGCAGAGAGAGATGAGCAAGTTGTTGGTTTTGTGGAAGATTGAATTATTAAGCATTCCTGAAAAACATGATGGGGTGTCAAAGGGGTAGAGTGTTGGAGGAAGGGAATCTGCAGGGAAATGTCAACAGGGCAGAGATATGAAGGATGTTGTGAGATAGGGATTGAAGGAAAAATGTGGGAGAGACAGCTGGGATCACAGAAATATACATAAGATCTCTCATGGGAGTGGGAAGCAGTGAGATCGGTGGGATCAGACTGTGCAGCTGCCCTCTCTCTAGCATTTTGCACCTTTGTCACTCCTCCGTGTAGAGCTCGCATCTTGTGGTAAAATTCCCACAGACAGCCTGAATCCCACAACGTGTGTGTGTGTGTGTGTGTGTGTGTGTGTGTGTGTGTGTGTGTGTGTGTGTGTGTGTGTGTGTGTGTGTGTGTGTGTGTGTTCACTCTCTCTGGTTCCAGCTCCTGTCTGATGATTCCTTATAGCAGAATAATTTAAGATTGGCTAGTTTACATGCTCACACACGCACACACACACACACACAGACACACACTCCCTCAAACACACACAGACATTCTTACACACACATACACAAATGACTCCCCCCACACATAGACAGATGCTCCCTCAAACACAAACACAGACACACTCTCGCACACACATACACACACAAGCACACACTATCTCTCTCACACACATACACGCACAGACATACGCTCCCTCAAATACACACACGGAAACACTCTCTCACACATACATGTAGACACATTCTCTCACACACAGACACACTCTCTCTCACACACACACAGGCACTCTCTCTCAAGCACACACAGACACACACTCTCTCTCACACGGACACACTCTCTCTCACACACACAGACACACTCTCTCATTTTCAAACAAACTCTATCACACACACACATTCATTCTCTCACACACCCACTCACTCTCACGCACAAAGACACTCTCTCTCACACACACACACTCTGTCTCTCTCACACACAGACATTCTCTCTCACACACATACACACAGACACACACACAGACACACTCTCTCACACACACATAAACACACAGTTACTCTCTCTCTCACATACATACACATGCAGACACACGCTCCCTCAAACACACATAGACACACTCTCTCTTGCACACACACTGACACACACTCTCTCTCACACACAGACACATTCTCTCTCTCTCACACACACACAGACACTCTCTCACGCACACACAGACAAACACTCTCTCACACGGAAACACTCTCTCTCACACAGCCACACTCTCTCACAAACAAATACACACACTCTCTCATTTACACACACACTCTCACACACACACTCTCATTCTCTCACACGCCCACTCACTCTCATGCAGGCAGACACTCTCTCTCACACACACACTCTGTCTCTCACACACACTGACAATTTCTCTCACACACATACACACAGACAGACACACAGATTCACGATCTCTCACACACACATAAACACACAGTTACACTCTCTCACACACATACACAGGCAGACACACGCTCCCTCAAACACACATAGACACACTCTCTCACACACACACAGACACACACTCTCTCACACGCAGACACTCTCTCACACACATAAACATACAGTTACACACTTTCTTACCTCTCACACACACATACACACGCAGACACACGCTCCCTCAAACACACATAGACACACTCTCTCTCACACACACACTGACACACACTGTCTCTCACACACAGACACATTCACTCCCACACACACATGCACACAGACACACTCTCTCACACACATATACACACTCTCTCTAACACAAGACACACTGTCGTACACACACATAGACACACAGACACATGCACACATAGACACACAGACACACACACATACACACAGATATTCTCTCACACACAGACACACACTCTCACACACAGACACACTCACACACACATACACACAGACACACTCTCTCACACACACATACACACTCTCTCACACACACCCTCACTCACACACATGCACACAGAGACACGCACCCCCTCCAGCATACACACAGCTACACACTCTCACATGAACATGCACTTTCTCTCTCACACAAACACATACAGGCACACAGAGATACACATGCATCCACACTCTCGCATGCAGAAACAGCATCTGGATTTTATATTCATGAGCACCCAATAAGATTGGCGAGTTTACATGCTCACGCACGCACAACACACAGTCTCTGTCACTCTCTCTCTCTCTGTTTCTCTCTCTCTCTCTCTCTGTCTCTCTCTCTCTCACACACACACACACACACACACACACAGCTGTCAAGGCATGGTTGAGGTTTTGATGGAGAAATGATTTCTCTGAGGACTGAACCCTGATCTTGCATGATGACTGCTCCAGGGGGACAGACAGCAGCAACAGATGACTTGTTGGATCTTCCTGTGCACCACCTCTTGCATCGACAGCGTTAGTCTGTTTGAGTGCTGGCTTTTCTAAAACGTCTCCAAGCAACAAGTGACAATAGATAGATGAAAGTTTTCCCCCAAACCATGTTTCAGACACATGCTGCTGTTATTTTTCACTGATTGTTTAAAATGATCTGAATCTTCTGAAATGGGGAGTGGCTTCCATTTCAAATTACGACACCAGAGTGCCTCGGGGACCCTGAGGAAATGATCAGGGAATTACATCTGTTCCTTTCTATCCTCTGCACTCTGTCCCACCAGATAGTGCTCCCTCAGTACCTCAGATAGTTCTCCCTGAATACCTCAGATAGTTCTCCCTCAGTACCTCAGATAGTACTCCCTCAATACCTCTTAAAGTGCTCCCTCAATACCTCATATAGATTTCCCTCAATACCTCAGAAAGTGCTCCATCAATACCTCAGATAGTTCTCCCTCAATACCTCAGAAAGTGGTCCCTCAATGCCTCAGGAAGAGCTCTCTCAATAGCTCAGATAGTTCTTCCTCATATAATGCTCCCTCAATTCATCAGATAGTGCGCCCACAATACCTCAGAAAGTGCTCCCTCAATATCACGGATAGTTCTCCCTCAGTACCACAGATAGTGCTCCCTCAATACCTCTAAAAGTGCTCCATCAATACCTCTTAAAGTGCTCCCTCAATACCTCATATAGTTCTCCATCAATACCTCAGAAAGTGCTCCATCAATAAATCAGATAGTTCTCCCTAAATACCTCAGAAAGTGCTCCCTCAATGCCTCAGAAAGTGCTCTCTCAATAGCTCAGATAGTTCTTCCTCAGATAATGCTCACTCAATTCCTCAGATCGTGCTCCCCAAATACCTCAGAAAGTGCTTCCTCAATACCTCAGATAGTGCTCCCTCAATATCTAAGAAAGCGTCACTTTGATGTGTTTACCCCCCAAAGCCCCTCAGACATTACCTCCAAAAAACATTCACACCCTCAACACTTCAGGGCTCAGCCCAGCTCCACCCTCAGATTGTGTTTAAACCCCTTCAGCCTGGAAGGACCCACATGCACCCCTGAACAAGATTGGAGCCCAGGTCCCCAGAACATTACTTGTCTCTCTTGATTAATTTTAGAATTCCTACAGTGTAGAAGCAAGCTATTCCGTCCATTGGCTCCACACTGACTGTCTGAACAGCATCGCACCCAGATTCACATCTTCTACTCTATCCCTGTAATGCTGCATTTCCCATGGCATCTTTGGGCGGTGGGAGGAAACTGAAGCACCCAGACGAAACCCGCACAGATACAGAGAGAATGTGTAAACTCCACAGAGACAGTCACTGGGAGTTAGAAACAAACCACTAAGGCATCGTGCTGTCCTCTCTCCGTGGATGCCATGTCATCTAACCTTTTACTAGCGGTGTCGCATGTGAAACCTTCTCATCTTTCTCCTTGGTTATCCCTTCAAAAGCTCTATCAAGTTGGACACAGCACTTCCACAAACAAAGCCAAGTTGACCATCCCTAATCAATTCTTGCTTTTCCAAATGCATGTAAATTGTCTCTCAGAATGCCCTCCAACAGCTTACCCACCACTGCCATCAGGCTCACAGCTCCATAGTTCAATGGCTGTTCCTTGCAGCCTTACTTCAATAATGGCACATCATTAAGCACCCTCCAGTCTTCAGGCACCTTACCCGTTGCCACTGATTGGTCCATCTGACAAGGTCATCTCCATCCTTCGTAATCTAAGGCTATCATCCTCTGTATTTATCACCCAACCAATCTTCATATCATTCATGAACCCAATGATTAACCCTCCACCATTCAAATCTAAATCTTTTCTATCAACCACATCAGTAAGACCCCAACAGTGAGACATGAACAGACAGAGATTTCTAATTGGGCCATCACTGTCTGCTTCCTGCCACTCAGCATTCTGCGCCAAATTCCTTGGATCTTGAGTTTTTATGTTCACTATAGTTTCCAGTATGGGTCTTGATAAAAGCCGTACTGACATCCAATTAGGCGACAGGAAAGCATTGCCCCTTTTTACACACCTGGTCACCTCCTTAAAAAGTGCAATCCCATTGGTCAGACCCGAGCTCCCCTTAACACAACCATTCTGACTGTTCTTCATGAACTCCAGTCTCTTTAAATGCTGATTAATTCTCTCTCCCAAAATTACTTCCAACAGACGTCCCACCCACGATATTAGCCTGACTGGTCTGTAGCTGCCTGATATATCTAATGCGCCTTCTTGAATATCAGTACCACATGGTCAGTCCGACGACACCTCTCCTGTGGTCAAAGGGGATTTGAAAATGTTTGCAAGTGTACCTGCTACTTCTTCCATCACCTCATTCGTTAAACTGAGATACATTTCCACCGTCTTTGGAGATTTATTGGGTTTTAAGGAGGCCAGACCACCCAGAACCATCTCTCTCTATATATATGCTCATTCATTTAATTGTATCACAGAGCATCTTCACGATTTCATATCAACCCTGTTCCAATGAGCATTGACAAAATGTATCCATTCACTGTAGCCTCTGGGTCGATGCACAAATTCTCACTGTATTCCACAACCTTCTCTTTCTCTCATTATCAATTCACCCTTAATGTCACTGTAAACTACTTTCAGGTTTTTATTTCCTCTCTTAGCACTCCTCTCTCCCAGGCAAATAGCCAGCGAAACGAGGAGTGTGTGATGTCATTCTGGATGTGGATTAGCATTGGGAAGTTCAGAAATAAGGAACACACGACTGTGCTGAGTGTGGGGCAGTGGGATTCATTTGGGATGAGCACAGGGAAGCTGAGGAATAAACCTCAGCCCTGCAGCATGAAAATATCCCTTTGAGCTGGCAAGTCAGTCACACGAAACGAAAACTTGATCTCTGGGAAAAGAGGGTGGTAACCAAATGAAGACGGTCTGTTTGAACGCAGTCTCTGGAATCTGGACATGGGAATCATTGCTGAGCAGGGTATGTAGGAAGCAGAGGCAGAAATGTACTGAACAATTTCAGATATTCCTCGTAGACCACAAAACATGGGAGCAGAAATTAGGCCATTCAGCCAATCTGATAGTGTGGCACTCAATCAGTACTGACTCTCTTACAATTCAGGTATCCCCAGACTGATGCGCTGACAGTGCAGCACTCTCTCAGTACTGACCCTCTGACAGTGTGGCACTCCGTCAGTACTGACCCTCTGACAATGCAGCGGTCCCTCAGCACTGATCTTCTGACAGTGAAACACTGCCCCCATACTGATCCACTGACAGTGCTGCACTCCTTCAGAACTGACACGCTGACAGTACAGCACTCCCTTGGTCCTGCACCCCTGACAGTGCGGCACTCGATCAGTACTGACCCTCTGACAGTGCAGCACTCTCTCAGTACAGATCCTCTGGCAATGCAGCAGGCCCTCAGTATAGACATTCCAACAGTGCAGTGATCCCTCAGTACTGATCCTCTGACAGTGCCGCACGCCCTCAGTACTATCCATCTGAAAGTGTAGCACACCTTCAGTACTAAACATTTGAAAGTGTCGCGCTCCTCAGTACAATATTCTGCCAATCCAGCAGGCACTCAATACTGACTGACCACCTCAGTACTGACCCTCTGGCAGCATGGCAATCCGTTACTACTGACCCTCTGATAATGAGCATTGCCTCAGTCCTGATCCTCTGACAGTGTGGCACTCCATCAGTACTGACCCTCTGACAATGCAGCGGTCCCTCAGCACTGATATTCTGACAGTGAAACACTGCCCCCATACTGATCCACTGACAGTGCTGCACTCCCTCAGAACTGACACTCTGACAGTGCAGCGCTCCTTCAGTACTGACCTTCTCACAGTGCAGCACTGCCCCCAGATTGATCCTCTGACATTGCGGCAATCCCCCATTACTGACCCCCTGATAGCGCAGCACTCCCTCAGTAGTATTCTCTGACAGTCCAGCACTCCCTCAGAACAGACCCTCTGACTGTGCAGCACTCCCTCAGTACTGACCCTCTCACAGTGTAGTAATCCCTGAGTACTGACCCTGTGACAGTGCAGCCCTCCCTCAAGCTGACCCTCTGACAGTCCAGCACTCCCTCAGAACTGACCCTCTGACTGTGCAGCACTCCCTCAGTACTGACCCTCTCACAGTGTAGTAATCCCTGAGTACTGACCTATGACAGTGCAGCACTCCTTCAGTACTGACCCTCTGACATGCAACACTCCGCAATACTGACCCTCTGACAGTGCAGCTCTCCCACAGTACTGACCCTCTGACAGCGCGGTGCTCCCTCAGTACTGACTCTCCAACAATGCAGCTCTCCCACAGTAGAGACCCTCCGATAGTGCAGCACTCCCTCAGTACTGACCCTCCGACAGTGCATCTCTCCCACAGTACAGTCCCTCCGACAATCCAGCTCTCAACAATACAGACCCTCTGACAATGCAGCACTCCCTCTGCGCAGACCCTCTGACAGTACAGCACTCCCTCAGCACTGACTGTCTATCAGTGCAGCACTCCCTCAGCACTGCTCCTTTGACACTGCAGCACACCCTCAGAAATGACGCTCTGACACAACAGCATTCCCTCAGTACTGACACTCTGACTCTGCTGCACTCTCTTTGGACTGACGTTTCTACAGTGCAGCATTCCCTCAGTACTGATACTCATACAGTGTGCCATTCCCTCAGTACTGACCCTCCGACAATGTGGCACTCCCTCAATACAGATGCTCTTACAGTGTAGCACTCCCTCGGTTCTGACCCTCCGATAATGTGGCATTTTCTCAGTACTGACCCTCTGACAGAGCAGAACTCGCTCAGTACTGACACTCCGACAGTGCAGAACTCGCTCAGTACTGACACTCTGAAAGTGCAGCACTGCCTCAGTACTGACCCTCTGTGACAACACTCCCTAAGAACTGATACACTTACCATGTAGCGCTCCCTCAGTTATGACCCTTTGTTTGGGCATCACTCATTCAGTACTGACCCTCAGGCAATGCAGCTATCACTCAGTAGTGACTGTCCAACACATTGTGTGGTGCTCCCTCAGTACTGAACCCCTCACAGCGCGGTGATCCCTCAGTACTAATCCCTTCAGAGTGTGGTGCTCGCTCAGTTCTAACCCTTTCACAGTGCAGCGCTCCCTCAGTAGTAACCCTCTCACAGTGCGACACCCTGATGGCATGGCCATCCATTAGTACTGACCGTCAGAGAGTGCGCACTTCATCATTACTGACTCTATCACTGCACAGCAATCCCCCCATCCTGACCCACTGACAATGCTGCACTGCCGCCACACTGATCCTCTGACAATGCAGCACTCCTTCGACACTGACCCTCTAACAATGCTGCACTCCCTCCACACTGACCCTCTGAAAATGCTGCACTCCCTCCATACTGATCCTCTGACAATGTTGCACTCCCTCCATACTGATCCTCTGACAATGCTGAACTCCATCCACACTGACCCTCTGACAATGTTGCACTCCCTCCATACTGACCCTCTGACAATGCTGCAGTACCTCTACACTGATCCTTTGACAATGCTGCACTCCCTCCACACTGCCCCTTTGACAATGCTGCACTCCCTCTATACTGATCCTCTGATAATGATGCACTCTCTCCATACTGATCCTCTGACAATACTGCACTCCCTCCACACTGATCCTCTGATAGTGATGCACTGCCTCAGTAATGACCCTCTCACAGTGTGGAAGTGGCCCTATAGTGACCCTCCAACAGTGTGACCTAATCTCAGGAAAAAACCTCTGGCAGTACAGCACTCCATCATAACTGACACTCTGACAGTACAGCACTGCCTCAGTACTGACTCATTGACAGTTTATCACTCCCTCTGTACTGACCCTCTGCCTCGGTCCTGCACCTCTGACAGTCTTGCAGTGCCTCAGTACTGTCTACCTGACAGTTTAGCACTCTGTCTGTACTAACCCTCTGACAGTGCAGCACTCCCTCAGTACTGACCCTCTGACAGTGCAGCACTCCCTCAGTACTGACCCTCTGATGGTGCAGTGCTCGCTCAGTGCAGATCCTCTGATCGTGAGGCTTGCCATCTGGACTGAAACTCTAACAGTGTGGTGCTCACTCAGTACTGACGCTCTGACAGTGCAGCACTCCCTCAGTAATGACCCTCTCACAGTGCAGCACTCCCTCAATACTGACTCTCTGACAGTGTGACACTCCCTCAGTACTGACCCTCTGACAATGTGGTGCTCACTCAGTACTGACTCTCTGATAGTGCAGCACTCCCTCAGTACTGACCCTCTGACAGTTTAGCACTCCCTCAGTACTGACCCTCTGACAGTGCAGCACTCCCTCAGTACTGACCATCTGACTGTACAGTACTCCCTCAGTACTGACCGGCTGACAGTTCAGCACCTGCTCGAAACTGACCCTCTGACAGTGCAGCACTGCACTCCCTCAGCACTGACCCTCTCTTTTTATATTTCGTAGAGTCTTGTGGAAATTTGGAGACATAGGGTTTGCAGATTCTGAAGAAGCATGAGAGAGACACACAAACCAAACCCCGTCTGAAACTCACTGCAATAGACCATTCAGAGGCACAGAGTCACAGAGGTGCACAACTTGGAAGCAGACCCTCCTGTAAACTCGTCCATACCAACCAAATGCTCTCATCTCATTTCATTCCATTTGCTAGCACTTGGCTGATGTCCCTCTAAACCCTTCCTATTCACATACTCATCCTGATGCCTTTTAAATGTCACAATGATATCAGCCCCCATCACTTCCTCTGGCAGCTACATGAATGCCCTTGAATAAGTGCTCAAACATTCATACTGTCAATGCAAACTCTAATAAACACCAACCTACAAAAGGCTATCATTGTCATTTTCAACCGACCCTTTGCTTCTTCATTACGTTGATTTCAACACAGGTAAAGAAACAGAGTTAGTGACCATCCACCGTGACCCTGTTATAAAACTTATTTTCAAATGTGGCTTGCATGTGATTACCACTCCCTCTAAAAGTTGCCTGGAAGGTGGGGGTGAGCTGTACTCCCCTGCTGCAGTCCTTGGGTGTCCCACAGTGATGTTAGGGAGGGGGCTCCAGGAGTTTGACCTGAACCATGTAAAGAGCTCTCTTACTGGAGTGCCTTTTTAAAGTTGGGAAGTTAGTATAGACCAGGAGGACCCGAGAGCTGCTGTCTTGTCAGAGGGAGAGGCCTGGTGGGTCACACACCTCAAGTAAGGGGCGAGGTTGAGAAGCTGGGGCCTTCATGGTCATTTCAGACATGATAGAGATTGAACCAACAATGTTGGCATCACGAACCTGTTAGCTGTGGTAACTAACCCCCCTTTGTAGCAGAGGGATTCAATCCCTTGAACAGAGCAAGCTGGAGAATTCAACACTAAAATCAATCTGTACAGACGCACTAGAGACCTGAAACATCAATACAGAGATTGCTGAAGAAGCTCAGCATGTCCGGCAGCATCTCTAAAGGGAGAGGGAGAAAGAGCCAGAGAGAAAGATCACCTTTTACTCCAGTGATTTCTCGGGAAAGTTCCTTCAGAACAGACCGTTTTGATGAAGGGTCACTTGACAAAGGCACTTCACAAAGATCCTGATCAATGTACCTTTGTGATGTTAGTTCAGAAGGAACAGCTCAGACCTAACATTTCCGTGTGCCTGTGTTCTGTATCTGTTCTCCCATGTAGCCCGCCCACCGAATACAATACCTTACACAGCCTTAAACCTGTTTGTCAACCTTCAACAGAAGCAGCCTCAGGGCATTGAACACAGACTGAATTACTCAGTGACGCTTGGATCAGGTCAAGTTCTCAAGTACACAGATGGCTGGGGAAATTCAGCACAATTCAGCAGGTAGCAACGGTGAAGAGAGAGAGGAACAATTCGCATTTCAAGTGACCCTACATCAAAACGGTCTGCTCTGAAGGAACTTTCCCGCAGAAATCACTGGATTAAAAGGTGAACTCTTTCTCTGTTTCTTTCTCCCGCTCCCTTCAGAGATGCTGCCGGACATGCTCAGCTCCTTCAGCAATCTCTGTATTGATGTTTCAGGTCTCCAGCGCGTCCGTACAGATTGATTTTAGTGTTGAAATCTCAAGCTTGCTCTGTTCAAGGGATTGAATCCGTCTGCTACAAAGGGGGGGTCAGTTATCACAGCTAACAGGTTCGTGATGCGAACATTGTTGGCTCAATCTCTATCATGTCTGAAATGACCATGAAGGCCCCAGCTTCTCAACCTCGCCCCTTACCTGAGGTGTGTGACCCACCAGGCCTCTCTCTCTGACAAGACAGCAGCTCTCGGGTCCTCCGGGTCTATATTAACTTCCCAACTTTAAAAGGGCACTCCAGTAAGAGAGCTCTTTACATGGTTCAGGTCAAACTCCTGGAGCTCCCTCATTAACATCACTGTGGGACACCCAAAGACTGCAGCAGGAGAGTACACCGCACCCCCACCTTCCAGGCAACTATTAGAGGGAGTGGTAATCACATGCAAGCCACATTTGAAAATAAGTTTTATAACAGAGTCACAGTGGATGGTCACTAAGACTGTTTCTTTACCTCTGTTCAAATCAGCGTAATGAAGAAGCAAAGAGTGGGTTGAAAATGACAGAGGGTCAGTACTGAGGGAGCTCCATACTGTCAGAGGGTCAGTACAGAGAGAGTGCTACACTTTCAGAGGGTCAGTACAGAGACAGTGCTACACTGTCAGAGGGTCAGTACAGAGGCACTGCTGGACTGTCAGAGGTGCAGGAACGAGCCAGAGGGTTAGTACTGAGGGAGTGCTACACTGTCAATGGGTCAGTGCTGAGGGAGTGCTAAACTGTCAATTGCTCAGTACTGAGGGAGTGCTACATTGTCAATGAGTCAGTACTGAGGGAGTGCTGTACTGCCAGGGGTTTTGTCCTGAGATTGGGCCACACTGTCGGAGGGTCAGTATAGGGCCACTTCCACACTGTCAGAGAGTCAGTACGGAGGGAGTGCATCACTATCAGAGGATCAGTATGGAGGGAGTGCAGCATTGTCAGAGGATCAGTGTGGAGTGAGTGCTGCATTGTCAGAGAGTCAGGACGGAGGGATTGCAGTGCAGTGAGAGGGTCGGTAATGATGAAGTGCGCACTCTCTGACGGTCAGTACTAATGGATGGCCATGCTGTCAGAGTGTCGCACTGTGAGAGGGTTACTACTGAGGGAGCGCTGCACAGTGAAAGGGTTAGAACTGAGGGAGCACCGCACTCTGTGGGGATTAGTACTGAGGGATCACCACGCTGTGAGGGGATTAGTACTGAGGGATCACCGCGCTGTGAGGGGTTCAGTACTGAGGGAGCTCCACACTATGTGTCAGACAGTCAGTACAGAGTGATTGCTGCATTGCCAGAGGGTCAGTAGTGAAAGAGTGATGCACACTCAAAGGGTCATTACTGAGGGAGCGCTACACGGTCAGTGTGTCAGTACTGAGGGAGTGTGGCACTGCCAAACGGTCAGTACTGAGGGAGTTCTGCTCTGTCGGAGGGTCAGTACTGAGGGAATGCCGTGTTATCAGAGGGTCAGTACCGAAGGAATGCCACACTGTAGAAATGTCAGTGCTGAGGGAAGGCTATTGTGTCAGAATGTCATTTCTGAGGGTGTGCTGCAGTGTCAAAGGAGCAGTGCTGAGGGAGAGCTGCACTGTCAGAGGGTCAGTACCGAGGGATTGCAGCACTGTCAGGGGCCAAGGGGCTGTTGCAGTGTCAGAGGGTCAGTTCTGAGGGAGTACTGAATGATCAGAGGATGCGCCGCACTGTCTTAAAGTCAGTATGAAGGTGCTCTACACTGTGGGAGGGTCAGTATACGTGCAATGCCTCACTGTCAGAGGGTCAGTACAGAGGGAGTGCTGCAGTGTCATTGGAACAGTACTGAGGGAGAGTCGCACAGTCAGAGGGCCAATACCAAGGAAGTGCTGCACTGTCAGAGGGTCAGTACTGAGGGAGTGCTGCACTGTCAGAGGGTCAGTACGGAGGGAGTGCTGCACTGTCAGAGGGTCTGTACAGAGAGAGTGTTGCACTGTCAGAGGGTCTTTACTGTGGGAGAGCTGCATTGTCACAGGGTCTGTCCTGAGGGAGCACTGCACTGTCAGAGGGTCAGTACTGAGGGAATTCTGCACTGTCAGAGGGTCTGTACTGAGGGAGCACTGCACTGTCAGAGGGTCAGTACGGAGGGAGTGCTGCACTGTAGAAATGTTAATACAAAGAGAGTGCTGCAGAGTCAGAGGGTCAGTATTGAGGGAATGCTGTGGCGTTAGCGGCTCACTTCTGAGGGAGTGCTGCAGTGTGAAAGGATCAGTGATGAGGGAGTGCTGCACTGTCGGAGGGTCAGTACAGAGAGATCGCTGCACTGTCTGGGGCGCAGGACCAAGGGAGTGCTGCACTGCCACATTGTCAGCATGGAAGGCGTGCTGCACCGTCAGAGGGTCAGTACTGAGGGAGTGCTGCACTGTCAGAGGGTCAGTACTGAGGGAGTGCTGCACTGCCAGAGGATCAGTACTGAGGATGTACTGCAGTGTCAGAGGGTCAGTACTGAGGGAGTGATGCACTGTCAGAGGGTCAGTACTGAGGGAGTGTCGCACTGTCAGAAGGGTCAGTACTGAGGGAGTGCTGCAGTGTCAGAGGGTCAGTACTGAGGGAGTGTCACACTGTCAGAGGGTCAGTACTGAGGGAGTGCTGCACTGTCAGAGGGTCAGTACTGAGGGAGTGTCGCACTGTCAGAAGGGTCAGTAATGAGGAAGTGCTGCACTGTCAGAGGGGTCAGTACTGAGGGAGTGTCACACTGTCAGAAGGTCAGTTCTGAGGGAGGGCCGGACTGTCAGAGGGTCAGTTTGAGGGAGGGCTGCACTGTCAGAGAGCCAGCACTGCAGGTGTGCCGTACTGTCGGAGGGTCAGTACTGTGGAAATGCTGCATTGTCAGAGGGTCATTACTGAGCGATCGCAGCACTGTCGGAGGGTCACTACTGAGGGAGTGCTGCGCTATCAGGGGGTCAGTATGGGGGATTACCGCAATGTCAGAGGGTCAATCTGGGGGCAATGCTGCACTTTCAGAAGGTCAGTACTGAAGGAGCGCTGTTAGAGGATCAGTACTGAGGGAGCGCTGCACTGTCAAAGTGTCAGTCGGGGGATAACTGCATTGCAAGAGAGTCAGTACTGAGTGAGTGCCATACTATCAGATGGTCTGAATGGCCTAATTTTTGCTCCCATGTCTTGTCGTCTAAGAGGAATATCTGTAATTGTTCAGTATATTTCTGCCTCTGCATCCTTCATACCCTGCTCAGTAATGATTCCCACCTCCAGATTCCAGAGACTGTGTTCAAACAGACCATCTTTAATTGGATATTGAACCTGAAGAGGTTCCACCCTCTTTTCCCAGTGTTGGAGTTTTTGTTTGACGTGACTGACCTGCCAGCTCAGAGGGATATTTTCATGCTTCAGGGCGGAGGTTTATTCCTCAGCTTCCCTGTGCTCATCCCAAATGAATCCCACTGCCCCACACTCAGCACAGCCATGTGCTCCTTATTTCTGAGCTTCCCAATGCTAATCCCCATTCGGAATGACATCCCACACTCCTCCAAATCATATCGCAGGCTAATTGCCCGGGAGAGAGGAGTGCTAAGAGACGAAATAAAAATCTGAAAGGACTTTACAGTGACATTAAGGGTGAATTGATAATGAGAGAAAGAGTAGGTTGTGGAACACAGTGAGAATTTGTGCATGGACCCAGAGGCTACAGTGAATTGATGCATTTTGTCAATGCTCATTGGGACAGGGTTGATATGAAATCGCGGAGATGCTCGGTGATACAATTAAATGAATTAGCATATATAGAGAGAGAGATGGTTCTGAGTGGTCTGGCCTTCTTACAACCCAATAAATCTCCAAAGACGGTGGAAATGTATCTCAGTTTACCGAATGAGGTGATGGAAGAAGTAGCAGGTACACTTGCAAACATTTTCAAATCCCCTCTGACCACAGGAGAGGTGAAGTCGCACTGGCCATGTGGTACTGTTATTCAAGAAGGAACATGGGATATACCAGGCAGCTACAGGCCAGTCAGGCTAATATCGTGGGTGGGACGTCTGTTGGAAGCAATTTTGGGAGAGAGAATTAATCAGCATTTAAAGAGACTGGAGTTCTTGCAGAACAGTCAGAATGGTTCTGTTAAGGGGAGGTCAGATCTTTCCAATGGGATTGCACTTTTTACGGAGGTGACCAGGTGTGTAAAAAGGGGCAATGCTTTCCTGTCGCCTAATTGGAGGTCAGTAAGGGTTTTATCAGGACCCATATTGGAAACTGATATTGAACATAAAAAACTCAAGATCCGAGGAATTTGGCACAGAATGCTGAGTGGCAGGAAGCAGACAGTGATGGCCCAATTAGAAATCTCTGTCTGTTCATGTCTCACTGTTGGGGTCTTGCTGATGTGGTTGATAGAAAAGATTTAGATTTGAATGGTGGAGGGTTAATCATTGGGTTCATGAATGATATGAAGATTGGTTGGGTAATAAATACTGAGGATGATAGCCTTAGATTACAGAAGGATGGAGATGGCTTTGTCAGATGGACCGATTAGTGGCAACGGGTGAGGTGCCTGAAGACTGGAGGGTGCTTAATGATGTGCCATTATTGAAGTAAGGCTGCAAGGAACTGCCATTGAACTATGGAGCTATGAGCCTGATGGCAGTGGTGGGTAAGCTGTTGGAGGGCATTCTGAGAGACAATTTACATGCATTTGGAAAAGCAAGAATTGATTAGGGATGGTCAGCATGGCTTGTGGAAATAATTTGTCCAATTTGATAGAGGTTTTGAAGGGTTGACTGAGAAGATAGATGAGAAGATTACACATGGGAGACTGGTAAGTAAAAGGTTAGATCACATGACATCCAGGGAGACAGGACAGCACGGTCCCTCAGTGGTTAGCACTGTTTCCTCACAGCACCAAGGATGCAACTTTGATTCTAGCTCCCGGCCACTGTCTGTGTGGAGTTTACACATCCTCCCTGTATCTGTGGGTTTCCTCTGGGTGTTCCAGTTTCTACCCACAGTCCAAATATGTGCTGGTTCGGTGGGGTGGCCATGGGAAATGCAACATTACAGGGATAGAATAGAGAGTGTGAGTGTAGGTGGGATGCTTTTCAGACGGCCGACGTGGACCTGATGGACCGAATGGCCTGATTTTACACTGTAGGAATTCAATGATTAATCAAGAGACCCAATAATGTTGTGAGGACCAGGGCGCAATCTTGGACTGCGGTGGATATGGGTCCTTACAATCTGAAGGGGTTTGTGGATGAATGCAGTCTGAGAGTTGGGCTGGGCTATGTTCTGAGGTGTTAAGGGTGTGAATATTTTGTGGAGGTACTGTCTGAGGGGCATTGTGGGTAAACACATTGGAGTGGTGCTTTCTGAGGTATGAGAGAGCACTATCTGGTGGTACAAGGTTTAGAATGTAGAAAGGTACAGATACACTTCACTGATCATTCCCTCAGGGTCCGCAAGGCACACAGGTGTTGCAATTTGGGATGGAGACCACGGCCATTTTAGGAGATTCAGATCTTTTAAAACAAACATTGAAAAATAACATCACCATGTGTCTTAAACATGGATTGGAGGAAAACTGTTGTCAATCTATGGTCACCTGTTGCTTGGAGACTCTCCAGAAAAGCAGGCACCCAAACAGACCAACGCTGTCGATGCAAGACGTGGTGCACAGGAAGATCCAACAAGTCATTTGCAGTTGCTGTCTGTCTCCCTAGAGCAGTCATCATGCGAGATCAGGGTTCAGTCCTAGGAGAAGTAATCTCTCCATTGAACCTTCCTCCATGTTTGTACAGTAATCGTGGTTGTGTGTGTGTATCTCTGTGTGTGAGAGAGAGAGACAGAGAGCGAGTCTGTGTGTGAGAGAGAGTGCATGTGTGTGCATCTCTGTGTGTCTGTGTGTGTGAGAGAGGGAATGTGTGTTTATGTATGTGTCTGTCTGAGTGTGTGTTTGTGTGCGTGTGTGTGAGAGAGAGGAATGCGTGTGTGTTTGAGGGAGTGAGAGTGTGTGTTTGAAAGAGAGTGTGTGTTTGTGTGTATGTGTGTGAGAGGAATGTGTGCGGCGTGTGAGAGAGGAATGTGTGTGTATATGTTTGAGGGATTGAGAGTGTGTGTTTGGGAGAGTGAGTGTCTGTGAGAGAGTGTGTGTGTGTGGGTGCGTGTGTGTGTGTGTGTAAACTAGCCATCTTATTGTGTGCCCAGCTGCTGTTTAAGGTGAATTGGTCCTTGTGTCTCCAAAGACTCAAAATCTGTCAGGGTGGCTTAACTGGGGGAAAGAGAGTGCTGTTCATTCCAGTGGGGATTCATCCAGTAAACCTTCCCCACGCACTAACATCCCTCTAGCAATGCAGTGACTAGTCCTGCACACAGTGCTCCAGGTACAAACCAATGTAATGTCACCATAGTCTTACCAGAGCATGGGACAGCTCCTCATTACAGAGCGGTGTCTCGTGGTGTTTTAATCAGAGGGTCATCATGGCCCAGCTGAGGGGAGAGTTTGGGAAGGAGAGTCCTTCAGGGTAACCCCAGCTGGTGTGGTAAGCTAACTGCCCAGCCAACTGAGCTAACCAACATCACTCCAAGGCCCTGCCCTGTATAACCCAATCATAGCCAGCCTGCACCTCAATAAGAGCCAGGAGCAAGGCCATTCGGCCCCCACCCTAACCCAGAAGGGAGAGCACGGGAAGCTGATGAAGGAAACAAGCCCCCCCCCCCCATGTGGCCTTCTGAAATGGAGCTGGAGGACAGGGCAGACCTGGCCTGCTGCTTGCTTCCCCGAGTCTGGCCTGCTCCACCTTACAGTGAGAGACTGAGGGGAATCTCGAAGAGATTTCACTTTTCACTGAGAGGCTGCAACTCCAATCCAAATCAGGCTGGTTCCCTCCGAGACTCACGGAAGAGTGCAGCACTCTACAGATCAGTCCCTTGTGGAGTCATAACCTCCAGTGTGGGCGCCAAGAGCTGGGAGGTAGTGTTAAGATCATAAGACCATCCAAGATAGGAACAGGAGATTCAGGCCGTCTGTGGGAACGGGGAGAGACAAAGGAGCAAAATGCTAGAGAGGGATCTGATCCCACAGATTTCACGGCTTCCCTCTCTCTCTGCAGCTCTCATGTCTATTTTTGTGTTCCCAGTTCTCTCTCCCACATCTTTCCCTCAATCCCTATCTCTCAACATCCTTCACATCTCTGTCCTGTTTACAATTCCCAGTAGATTCCCTTCCCCCTTTGTCACCTCACCAGGTTTTTCAGGAATGCTTAATCATTCAGTCTTTCACAAAACTAACACCTTGCTCATCTCTCTCTGCATCTGTCTCTCAGCTCTGTGGGATCTTGCTATTCCTGTCTGTACATCATTCTAGCAACATCACAGCAGCCCCCACCACCACCCCACTCTCTCAGCTCTATCTCTCTGCTGTTGCAACTCGTCTCTCTCTCTCTCTCTCTCTCTGTTCTATATCTCTCCCTGGGATTTCTGTCTTGCTGTCTGCCTGAATTTCTCTCCCTGTCTTTCTCTCCACATTTTCACCTTGTATCTGTCTGACATTGTATTTCTCTTCCTGGAGTTTCACTCTCTGTCACTGTCCTACTCTCTCTCAGTTCTTCTCACTTCCTCTACCCCACCTCTGCCTGCCTGTCTTTCTCTTGTTCTCTCCCTCCCTCTCACTGTCTGTCCGTCCATCTCTCTTTCTCTCCTGTAGTTTCTCTCCCTCTTTCTCCCTGGACCCCTCTGCTCTGTCCCAGTGACTGGGGAAGGGGCAATGGGAAGAGTTTGCCTCAGTGCCTGGTCTCTCCCAGGTTTTACCCCAACTGTGGGGAGGGGGTGAGTGGAAGGAACATGAAGTACTTTTCTGAGTGCGTCTGAAATAGAGAAAAAGAAAAAGAGAACCGGAGAGTGATAAAAAGAGAGAGAGACATGGAGAGAGTGGAGATGGAGAAAGTGGAGAGTAAGAGTCAAGGAGGTGGAGTGAGAAAAGGACAGAGTGAGAGAGACAGAGGGAGAGAGAGAGAGTGAGAAGGGCATATATTGAGGGAGAAGAACAGTGTGTGTATTTGGCAATGGTTTCAGAATGGGATCTTGCTGTGCATTACAGCAGTCAGTCAAAAGGTGAGTTAGTCTCTGCATTATGTCCTCCAGCCCAGGGGCTGTGAGTCTGCGTGGGAACGGGGAGTGTGGGAGACAAGGAGAGAGTGGGACAGCCAGAGACGGGGGAGGGTTTGATGGGGTTTTGGGGTTGGTGGAGAAAGGAGGGGCTGTTGTCAGAGAGAGATGGAGGGAGGAATAGCATGTGATGCAAAATCTGAGACAGGGTGGAGAAGAGGTCTCCACAGGAAGGATGGTCAATGACGCCATTCAGGGGCCAATCCTGAGGATCCTGAACCGGACCAGGATCATTTAAAGGGTGAGGGGGGATGATGGGCAGAAAGGACTCCATCTGTGATACAAACCTTCTGTAATTCTCGGACTGGGATCTTGCTGTGCATTAAAATCGTCCCAGGCGAGTCAGTCAACCCAGATTCGTTTACCGGTGTGAGAAAGTGAGGACTGCAGATGCTGGAGAGTCAGAGTTACAAAGTGTGGAGCTGGGGAAGCACAGCGGGTCAGCCAGGAGAGTCGATGGTTCAGGCCTGACCTACTGGGCTTTTCCAGCTCCACACTTTTCCACTCAACTCCCTCTGCCCCAGGGAGTGGGGCTCACAGCAATGTTGGAGGGGCATCAAAATATTTGATGGGGACACAGTTGGTAAGGTAGGTATTTGGGAGGGAAGGTATTTGGGGAAGGGAATAAATTTGGGAGGAGAGTTAAAATGAGGGGCAAATGTTTTTAGGGGGGTCAAAATTGGGTGAGCATTTTCAGGTCTGAAATAAAGAAAAAGGGAAAGGGAGGGTGAGAAAAAGAGAGAGAAGTAGAGAGAGTGGGGATGGAGAAGGGGGATGAGAGAAAGAAGGGGCAGAGACAGACAGTGAGAGGGAGGGTGTGAGAGAAAGGCAGATTGAGAGAAAGAGACAGACAGGGAGAGAGAAGGACAAAGAGAGAAGGGGAAGTCAGACTGAGACAAACAGGCTTTAAAGCATGGACAGACTGAAGGGGTGACACTCAGTATTCCAGTTGGTTCCAGTTCTCTCTCTCTCAATGGTTTTTCACACTCCCTCTCTCCCATGCTCCTGAGGTTTCCTTCAGCTTGTCTCTCTCCCTCTCTCTCTCCCTCTCTCTGGATGGTGAGCTGGTCTCTGTCCCTTGCCAGGTTGGTCACCTCAGAAAGTCTCCAGAAAATTCAAGAGATCAGTCTGCAGCTGAGCCCTGGTTTTGTTCATTTCTGGATGGTTTCCCAGAACTTTCTATACTTCTGGCCAATTCAAAGAATCAGTTAATAGTTTGAAGCGTTGCTAATCATTTGGATGGCTTGTTCCTGTCAGTTTCTTTGTGTAGCAGGACCCGGTACCTTCCTGTTTGGGCCCTCCTTTGTTTGGTGGAGACGTTATTAGGGATATGTCTGCCCAGGGGAACTGTTGCCTTTTACATTATGCTGATGGGATAACCATCTGGCTGCTGTCTGGCTTTTGTGATTTGGGAGTATAACTTGTCAAATATACCCAGCATCTCTTAGCTGTCTATCTGTGTTTTAGCAAGGAGGCAGGAACATTTCACCCATTCCCCCTCCCCCACCCAGTCTTTTGAATAGAAAGAAGCTTATACAATGAATTACAAACCTAATTTTAAAAGCTGGTTATGTTTGTTGTCAGAGTAGCCTGCTGTTTGAGCGAAAACCATTTTGTACATTGGTCAAACTGATTGTCATATGGCTGATAAGTGATACCATAGAATCCCTACAGAGCAGAAACAGGCCCTTCAGCCCATCGAGTGCACAATGACCCTCTGAAGAGAATCCAACTCAGATCTATCCCCTGATGATATCTGTGAAACCCTGCATTTCCCATGGCTATTCCAGCTAACCTGAATATCCCTCGACACTACCGGCAATCTGTCAAAAATGCCCACCATTGAACAGTGGGAGAAAACCCATACAGATGCAGAGAGAATGTACAAACTCCACACAGACAGTCGCTCAGGAGTGGAATCAAACCCAGGTCTCTGGCGCTGTGAGGTAACAGTGCTAACCACTGATTGACTGTGGCTCCCCAAACTGTTTCGACAAAACATATTCCGTTCTGAGAATCCATACAGAATTGTGATGCATAGCCAACATCCGGTGAGCAGAATAAATGCAAGGGAATGAGACCTGCTGGCTCAAACTCCAGGAATTCCTTCCCGAAGGACATTTTGAGTCCACCACCTGCAACAGTTCAAGGAGGCAGCTCACCACCAAAACCAGCTCCCGAGCAGCTACGGACAGGCAATCAATACTGGGCCCAGCCAGGAACACTCAAACACTGCAAATGAATGAAACTAAGGTGATCACCCGGGGTTTCCATCTACCTACCAGTCCCTGGGGGGTGTATCCAGGGATTATTCACCATGATCGGACCCATCTGTTACAGCCTGCAATCCTAACCACCGGTATCCCGAGATATATCAAGGTGAGTGTGGTTAGGACCACAGCTTGATGTGAGAGGAGCCGAATTCGTTAATGACAGGCGATGGGAATGCCATGGTCTGGCCTGTTCCTCCACACAAGAGGTTAGTGAGTAAAATTAGGGCGCACGGTATTGTGGGCAAAGTACTAGATTGGATAGAGAATTGGTTGGCTAATAGGAAACAAAGGGTAGTGATTAACGGCTCCATTTCGGAATGGCAGGCAGTGACCAGTGGGGTACCGCAGGGATCGTGCTGGGACCGCAGCTTTTTAAAATATATGTAAATGATATAGAAGATGGTATCAGCAATAACATTAGCAAATTTGCTGATGATACAAAGCTGGGTGGTAGGGTGGAATGTGATGAGGATGTTAGGAGATTACAGGCTGACATGGACAAGTTAGGTGAGTGGGCAGATGCATGGCAAATGCAGTTTAATGTGGATAAATGTCTGGTTATCCACTTTGGTGGCAAGAACAGGAAGGCAGATTACGACCTCAATGGTATCAAATTAGGTAAAGGGGCTGTTCAGAGAGATCTGGGTGTTCTTGTCCACCAGTCAATGAAGGCAAGCATGCAGGTACAGCAGGTCGTGAAGAAGGCTAATAGCATGCTGGCCTTCATAACAAGAGGGATTGAGTATAGAAGCAAAGAGGTGCTTCTGCAGCTGTACAGGGCCCTGGTGAGACCACACCTGGAGTACTGTGTACAATTCTCGTCTCCAAATTTGAGGAAAGACATTCTGGCTATTGAGGGAGTGCAGCGTAGGTTGACGAGGTCAATTCCTGGAATGGCAGGATTGCCTTACACGGAAAGACTGAAGCGACTGGGCTTGTATACCCTTGAGTTTAGAAGACTGAGAGGGGATCTGATTGAAACGTATAGGATTATGAAAGGATTGGACACTCTGGCAGGAGGAAACATATTTCCGCTGATGGGGGAGTGCCGAACCAGAGGACACAACTTTAAAATACGGGGTAGACCATTTAGGACAGAGATGAGGAGAAACTACTTCACCCAGAGAGTGGTGGCTGTGTGGAATGCTCTGCCCCAGAGGGCAGTGGAGGCCCAGTCTCTGGATTCATTTAAGAAAGAATTGGATAGAGCTCTTAAAGATAGTGGAGTCAAGGGTTATGGAGATAAGGCTGGAACAGGATACTGATTGGGAATAATCAGCCATGATCATATTGAATGGCGGTGCAGGCTTGAAGGGCTGAATGGCCTACTCCTGCATCTATTGTCTATTGTCTATTCTCTATTTACGTAAGTGTGGTCCCTGTCAATGTCCCCTCTATCTCCACAGCATGTGGGAGGGAATCATGAGAACCCATCCAAGTACCTTCTTTAATGTAATTCCGATACTTTCGTCTTCAAAGATCCCCATCCTAACATTGTCACTTGGGATAACTGGAATCCCTCGCACCAAGCCCAGTGCCCCACCGTAAGTGTCCTTACAGCTGTCATTAACCCAGCCCTTGGTGAGCTGCTGTAACTGACAGTGAGACATGTTCGTGTGGGTGTTCTCCTGGAACAAATATTTCCGCTGTTTGTCACTAATCCGGGATGGGACTTTTCTCGAGCAGTGAGAACCGCTGCCTTCATTTCATAATGGATGCCCCCCCCTCACTGTTGTCCCTCAGGGAGGGCTGAATGGCCTGGTGGACAAAGTCACATGGTGATTAATTTAGTTTGTTTGTCAGCATCCAGTCCGTATATGACAGACTGTCGGTCTATCTCATCCAAAAATGTATCTGGGTTTGTGACAGGATCAAAGAGAGTGGCCTTTTTAGTGCTGCCCACCAGCTGGGTGCCTGGAATGGCTGTTGTGTACAGAGTGAGACCATAAGCTGCTTTACACTGGGTAACCACAGGATTCATGGAATCTGGGTCCGTCTGTGGGTCAGGGCTGGGGGCAAAAGATGCAGTGACCTGAGAACAAGGCAGTGGGAGTCCCCATCTGTGAGAGGGTGTGGATGTGTCAGTGTGGGGACTGTCGTTATCTCCCTGGGGAGGTAGAACCCCAAAGGCACACATTATCCCATTCTGGGAGGGGTCCTAGTTCACTAGGGATTGTATTTGCTCCTGGCACCTCCTCCTAGGGCCTGATGTGTGTTGTTCCGTGTTGTAGATGTACAGGACCCATGCAGCTGTTTGGAGATCATGCACTGTCCTTCCAGATTGTCCATGTAACCTGAGGCTGCCTCCCCATCCCCAGAGACCCTCATTTCACTGGATTGGGCTCTTCCCAATCGGAACTGGAGTAGTCCCATGTTCCTGCAACCTTCTGTCCTGCTCATTGTGTCGGAGACCTAGCTCGGTCACAGCCTGTAGGTTTCCCTGGGGTGACCGGATCCCAGCTGCCTTATCCCAGCTGGGGGTCCTCCAGGCTATCAGCAGTGGAGTGAGCTTTCCAGCTTCCTTCCCCGGTTCTCTATGGGCATCTCACCACAGCTCCTGTACCAGGAACCCTTCACTGCAAGGCCAAGCTGGCTTCCTGTGAAATTCTGCAGGACTGTTTCACATTTGTCCCTGCTCATGTTCCTATTGCTTTGGTCGCTTCTGTATTATGGGACACCCGGGTATACTCATAGAGTCATAGAGTTCTACAGCATGGAGACAGGCTCTTTGGCCCAAACTGGCCCATCCACACTAACCCCATTTCCCTGCACTTGGCCCATATCCTTCCAATACGTTCCTCTCCATGTATTTGTCCAAGTGCCTTTTAATTGTTCTTAAATGTATCCTCCTCGACCACTTGCACTGGTAGTTCATTCCGTATGTGTACCACCCTCTGGGTAAAAGCATTGTCCCTCAGGTTCCCTTTTCATCTTCCCCTTTCTCCTTAAACTGATGCCCTTTCATCCTTGATTCCCCAAGACTTGGATAAAGACTGAGTGCATTCACCCTATCCATGCCTCCCATGATCTTATACACCTCTATAAGGACACCCCCTCAGTCTCCTACACACTAAAGAAAATGTCCTTGCTTGTCCAACCTCTCTCTTTATCTGTCTAGTTGAGTTCTGGCAACATCCTTGTAAATTTCTGCTGTCCTCTTTCTAGAACATAGAACATAGAACATAGAACAATACAGCACAGAACAGGCCCTTCGGCCAACGATGTTGTGCCGAACTTCTATCCTAGATTAAGCACCCATCCATGTACCTATCCAAATGCCGCTTAAAGGTCGCCAATGATCCTGACTCTACCACTCCCACGGGCAGCGCATTCCATGCCCCCACCACTCTCTAGGTAAAGAACCCACCCCTGACATCTCCCCTATACCTTCCACCCTTCACCTTAAATTTATGTCCCCTTGTAACACTCTGTTGTACCCGGGGGAAAAGTTTCTGACTGTCTACTCTATCTATTCCTCTGATCTGATCTAGTACAATAACATCCTTCCTATAGCAAGGTGGGTAAAACTGAACACAATATTCCAAGTGCGGCCTCACCAACATCCTGCACAACTACAACAGACCTTCCCAACTTCGATATTCCATGCCCTGTCTGGTGAAGGGCCCAGTGTGCCAAAAGCCTCCTTCACTGCCCTGTCTCCCTGAGTTCAGAGAGCCGTGCTCCTGGAATCCAAGGTCCCTCTGTTCCACTGCACTCCTTCAGGCCCTACCATTCCCCATGAAACCCCTGTCTTGATGTGACTTTCCAAAATGCTAGATCTGGCCCTTGTCTGTATTAAACTCCTTTTTGCCATTTCTCAGCCCAATTCCCCAGCTGATCAAGGCCATGTTGCAATTGCTGAGAACCTTCCTCACTTATTTTAGTGTAATCTGAAAACTTTCTAATCATGCCTTAAACATCCTGATCCAAATCATTGATATAAATGACAAACAGCAATGGGCCTAGCACTGACCAGCTGCGCGGCACAATGGCTCAGTGGTTAGCACTGCTGCCTCACAGCACCGTGGATCTGGGTTCAATTCCAACCTCACTGGATGGTCTGTGTGGGTTAGATTGTGTTAGGGTTAGATTTCCTACAGTATGGAAACAGGCCATTTGGCCCAACAAACCACACCGACCTGCTGAAGAGTAACCCACCCAGAGCCATTCTCCCTACCCAACATTTACCCTTAACAAATGCACCTAGCAATATGGGCAATTTAGCCTGGCCAATTCATCTGACCAGCGCATCTTTGGAATGGGGAGAAAACCGGAGCACCCAAAGGAAACCCACACAGACACAGGGAGAATGTGCAAACTCCACACAGTCACCCGAGGCTGGGGTCGAACCTGGGTACCTGGCGCTGTGAGGCAGCAGTGCCAACCACTGAGCCACCATGCCAGACCAACTGAGTTTGCACGTTCTCCCCATGTCTGCGTGGGGTTCCTCTGGGTGCACCGGTTTCCTCACACAATTCAAAGATCTGCAGGTCAAGTAAATTGGCAATGCTCAATTGCCGAGAATGTTCATGGATGTGTAAGTAAGTTGCATTACTCAGGGGTAAATGCAGAGTAATAAAGTAGGTGAATGGGTTTGAGTGAAATAATCTTCAGAGGGCCAGTGGACTTGTTGGGCCAAAGGGCCTGTTTCCACAGAGGAGGGATTCTATGATTCTATGACCGCTGAGGCACACCACGAGTCACAGGCCTCCAGTCTGACTGTTACCCTCTGCTTCCGACCATCAAGCCAATTCTGTACCCAGCTTGCCAACGCCCCCTGGATTCCATGCGATCTAACCTTCCAGAGCAAGGTACCATGTGGAACCTTATCAAAGGCCTTCCTGAAATCTGTAGAGTCTAGATGTACTGGCCTGCCCTCGTCAAACTTCCTGATTACTTCAATAAAGAACGCTGACTAATTTGTGAGGCATGGTCTCCCATGCACAAGGCTTTGCTGACTACTCCCAATGAAATGTTGTATTTCCGAATGCATGTCTATCTAATCTCTCAGCATCTTCTCAAATAACTTACTTACCACGGATGTTAGGTTTACTGATCTATAGTTCCCAGGTTTATCTTTGCAGCCATTCTTGAATAACGGCGCAACATATGCTGTCCTCCAGTCTTCCGGGACCTCACCCGAGGCTAACAGTGAGGCAAAAAGATCAGCAGGGACTCCACAAGAACTTCCCTCGCCTCTTGAGGTGCTGTTGGATATGTTTGGTCAGGTCCAGGAGATTTATCCAACTTCATACATTCAAACGCATTCAACACATCCTCTCCTGTGATATGGACTGTCCCCAAGAGATCATCACTAACTTGCCCAAGTTCCCAAGCCTTCATGTCCTTCTCCAAGGTCACCACAGAGGGGAAATAACTCCTCTGATTCTGAACACACGTCCTCTTTGGTCCTTGAAGGGTCCTATTTTCTCTCTAGTTATTTTTTTTTCCTTGGGTGGGGGAGATTGTAGTGTTGGGTAGGGATCAGTCAGGGGGGATATTGCAGTGTTGGGTAGGGATCAGTCAGGGAGGGGAGATTGTAGAGTTGGGTAGGGATCAGTCAGGGAGTCGGTGATTACAGTGTTGGGTAGGGATCAGTCAGGGAGGGGGAGATTACAGTGTTGGGTAGGGATCAGTCAGGGAGGGGGTGATTACAGTGTTGGGTAGGGATCAGTCAGGGAGGGGGAGATTACAGTGTTGGGTAGGGATCAGTCAGGGAGGGGGAGATTACAGTGTTGGGTAGGGTCAATCAGGGAGGGGGAGATTGCAGTGTTGGGTTGAGATCAGTCGTGGGGGAGATTGCAGTGTTGGTTAGGGATCAGTCAGGGAGGGGGAGATTGCAGTGTTGGGTAGGGATCAGTCAGGGAGGGGGTGATTGCAGTGTTGGGTAGGGATCAGTCAGGGAGGGGGAGATTACAGTGTTGGGTAGGGATCAGTCAGGGAGGGGGTGATTACAGTGTTGGGTAGGGATCAGTCAGGGAGGGGGAGATTACAGTGTTGGGTAGGGATCAGTCAGGGAGGGGGAGATTACAGTGTTGGGTAGGGATCAGTCAGGGAGGGGGTGATTACAGTGTTGGGTAGGGATCAGTCAGGGAGGGGGTGATTACAGTGTTGGGTAGGGATCAGTCAGGGAGGGGGAGATTACAGTGTTGTGTAGGGATCAGTCAGGGAGGGGGTGAGTGCAGTGTTGGGTAGGGTCAATCAGGGAGGGGGAGATTGCAGTGTTGGGTTGGGATCAGTCGTGGGGGAGATTGCAGTGTTGGTTAGGGATCAGTCAGGGAGGGGGAGATTGCAGTGTTGGGTAGGGATCAGTCAGGGAGGGGGTGATTGCAGTGTTGGGTAGGGATCGGTCAGGGAGGGGGAGATTGCAGTGTTGGGTAGGGATCAGTCAGGGAGGGGGTGAGTGCAGTGTTGGGTAGGGATCAGTCAGGGAGGGGGTGATTACAGTGTTGGGTAGGGATCAGTCAGGGAGGGGGTGATTGCAGTGTTGGGTAGGGATCAGTCAGGGAGGGGGTGATTGCAGTGTTGGGTAGGGATCAGTCAGGGAGGGGGTGATTGCAGTGTTGGGTAGGGATCAGTCAGGGAGGGGGTGAGTGCAGTGTTGTGTAGGGATAGAGGGAAATCAGGAGGGCAAAAAGGGGACATGAGATTGCTTTGGCAAATAGATTTAAGGAGAATCCAAAATGTTTTTATAAATCCATAAAGGACAAAAGGGTCCCTGGGGAGAGAATAGGGCCCCTCAATGATCAAGACAGCCTGCACGTGGAGCTGCAGGAGATGGGGGAGAAACTGAACAAGTATTTCCTGTCGAGAAGGACATGGAAGATATCGAATAGAATGATGGTTTGAGAAGTAGCATTGGGAAATAGATGATGTCATCTTGCAAAATGTCCACATTACAGAGGAGGAGGTGCTGGATGTCTTGAAATGGTTAAAGGTGGATAAATCCCCAGGACCTTATCAGGTGTAATCTCGATCTCTGTGGGAAGCTAGAGAAGTGATTGCTGGGCCTCTTACTGAGATATTTGTATCATCGATATTCACAGGTGAGATGCCAGAAGACTGGAGGTTGGGCTAACATGGTGCCACTGTTTAGGAAGGGCGGTATATACAAGCCAGGGAACTACAGACTGGTTCGCCTGACGTCAGTCGTGGGCACGTTGAGCGACGGATACATGAGGGACAGGAATTACATGTGTTTACAGAGGCGATATCTAATTGGGGATAGTCAGCATTGCTTTGTACGTGGGAAATCATGGCTCAAGATATTGAGTTTTTTGAAGAAGTAACAAAAGGATTGATGAGGGCATAGAGGTGGATGTGAGCGACATGGACTTCAGTAAGGTGTTCGAAATGTTTCCACATGGGAGATTGGAGAGCAAGGATAGATGTCACCGAATACAGGGAAAACCAACCATTTGGATACAGAACTGGCACGAAGGTAGAAGACAGAGGGTGGTTGTGGAGGGTTGTTTTTTCAGCCGGGAGACCTGTGACCAGTGGAGTGCCACAAGGATCGGTGCTGCGTCCACTACTTTCATTAATGATATAAATGATTTGAATGTGAATACAGCAGGTATAGTTAGTAAGTTTGCAGATGACACCAAAATTGGAGGGGTAGTGGACAGTGACGAATGTTACTTCACATTACAACGGGATGGTCAACTGATGGGCCAATGGGCTGAGGAGTGGGAGATGGAGTTTAATTCAGATAAATGGGAGGTGCTGCATTTTGGGAAAGCAACACTTCGCAGGACTGATCCACTTAATGTTAAGGTCCCAGGGAGTGTTTCTGAACAAAGAGCCCTTGGAGTGCAGGTTCATTGTTCCTTGAAAGGAGAATTGTGGGTCAATAGGATAGTGAAGAAGGAGTTTGGTATGGTTGTATTTACTGATCAGTGCATTGAGTCGAGGAGTTGGGAGGTCATGTTGTGGCTGTACAGGACATTGGATTAGCCAGTTTTGGCTAATTGCGTGCAATTCTTGTCTCCTCACTATCAGAATTATGTTGTGTAAATTGAAAGGGTTCAGAAAAGATTTGAAAAGACGTTTACAGGATTGGAGGATTTGAGCTAAAGGGAGAGGTTAAATGGGCTGGGGATGTTTTCCCTGGAATGTCTGAGGCTGAGGGGTTACCCATATGGAGGTTTAAAAATCCATGAGAGGCATGGTTAGGTTTAACAGACAAGGTCTATTCCCTGGGGTGTGGTAGTCCAGAACTGGAGGGCCCTGGTTCAGGATGAGAGGGGAAAGATATCAAAGGAACCTAAGGGACAACGTTTTGATGTGGGGGGTGTTGCGTGTATGGAATGACCTGCCAGATGAAGTGGTGGAGACTGGTACAATTACTGCATTTAAAAGGCATCGAGATGGGTATACGAACAGGAAGGGTTGAGAGGGATTTGGGCCAAGTGCTGGCAAATGTGATGAGATTATGTTAGGATATGTGGGTGGTGTGGATGAGTTGGACCGAAGGCCCTGTTTCTGTGCTGTACATCTCTATGACTGTAAATGTTTTGCACTGTCCATTACCAGCCATACACTTCACTGTTTCCCCTGTTTACCCTGGTCAGTTCTCCTCTCAAACACATGTCAATGGCTTTGGTTGTGATTGTTGGGTGTGCTTTATGGTCACTTTAAAAATCTATCATCTTGCTGAATTCCACTACACTACAATTTCCCAGAGGATATTTCAGTGTGACAGTACTCCTTCACTCAGCGTCATCACCCAACGGGCGATCTGAGATAGTCACCTCCCTGGCTGTTTCCACAACGTGTTATTTAAAGAAACACTGACACAAACATTCAAAGAGGAGTTCGGAGAACATCACTTTTGCCGATGTGACTGTCCCAGATTATACAAAGACTGAAGTCTCCCAGAATTATTACAGTGCCTTTGCATTACACAGGAATACATTGGAATGTGTAACAGGGTTGAGCAATGAAATGCTGTTCGGCAGCCTCTAAACTGTTCTCCTGCTTGTGTTGTTGACACATGTTACCCAGAATCTGCATTCAGACTGATTCAGCTTCATCATCTGAGGCCAAATGCTTTCTCTGTAATGCCTTTGTTACCCATTACTGTCAGGGTTACCCATCCTGCACTCCCTGACACCCCTCAAGGAGGTGTACAATAGAATATTCATGTTCCACCTTTTGTTCACCCTGTCACCACTAAATCTCATTTATCTCTGTGCCCCAGTCCATCCACCTTATTGCAGAGACTTTATCCAGTCCAAAAAAGAACATTACAATTGACTCTTTCCACAATTTCTTGTCACAGTCCAATTCACTGATGTACAGTTTCAGTTAAACTCTGTCTCTTCCTGTTCCTTTCTGCTTGTCTTCAGCTACATCACCATTTTCTCTTTGGATTTGGAAAGTTCCTTTCACCTGAACCCTGGCCCTGCATCCTCTCTGTCAGTTTAAAGCCCTGTCCATAAGCCTACCGACATGGTTGACCAGGACACTGCTCCCAGCGGTGTTGTATTTAATTCACTCATGGGATGTTGCTGTCTCTGGCTGGCCAGCATCGCATGCCCACCCCGAGCTGCCCTTGAGCTGAGTGCCTTGCTGGATCATTACAGAGAGCAGTTTAGAGTGTACCCCATCGCTCTGGGTCTGGATCATGTGTAGGCCAGACCCGCTGTCTATAATAGATTTCCTTCCGAAAAGGATATTAAGCAGTTAGATGGGTTATACTGGACACCGGCATTAACATCTGGATGAACAGTCGGGTGAGAATAGCACGAGGCCATCACCTGTCCCACTCATAGCTCACCTGTCACTGAGTACTGATCCCTGTGCACCATGAATCCCAACCCTTTTATCATGACCATTGTGTGATCCTGAAGTCTTCCAGCACTCTGGTGATATCACTCAGTATCTCTCCATGTGGTATCCCTCATTGTGTGGGTCTAATTGCTGCCTCTGTCAGCGTCTCTCACTCTTGCAGCTACTCCAGATCCTGAGCCAACAGAATTCTCGATTCCAGAGAGACGCAGCAGCACAGGCCAGGGATGGAGACAGGCATTTTCCAGATCTCTGTGGACTCAGTGCCAATCTCCATGTGTAACCCTCACTGCATCAGTCTAATTTCCCATTCTGTCTGTTTCTCTGTCTCCTGTAGGTCATCTGGATGTTCCTGTCTCAGCCGAATTCCTAACTCTCGTCTCCTCCATAACCACATCAAAGACGGTTGATCAGTCAGAGAGACATGAAGAGGGAGGTCTGGAGCCTTCAGTAAATCCTGCAGCCGGTAAGATCACTCACAGTAAATAGCACAGGGAGGGGTTAGTGACCTTCTGTATTTAGACCTGGAAGACAGGACATAGACACAGAGCTGGGCAAGGAACAGCAACATTCTCGGCTTCATTCACATCATCTTGTGAGGGACCTGCTTTCACCTCTGCTGTACTGGTCCTCCCTGAGACATCTCTCTCTGACTCTCTCTCTCACCCCCTCACTCTCATTCTCTCTTTCTCACCCTCTCTTTCTCTCTCACCCCCTCACTCAATCTCCACCCAAACTCTCTCTCTCACCCGACTTCTCTCTCCCCTCCCATCCCTCTCTCTCTCATCCCTCTGTCACTGGATCGCCCTCTATCTCTCCCTATCACGCTCTGCCTCCTCGCTATCTCTCTTTCTCTCTCTCTCTCTCGCTCTCTCTCTCTTTGTCCCCTTCTCGTGCGCTCTCTCGCTCTCAAACTCTCTGTCTCATTTCCATCCCCTCCCTCCTGCTCATTTGCACCTTTCTCTCTCTCTTGCCCCCCTCTCTCTCTCGCTCACACCCCCTCGCACTCTCAACCCATCTCTCTCACCCTGTTTCTCTCCCCGCCTCTCACTCTCTTACCCTCTCTCTCTGCCCCTCTCGTGCTCTCTCCCCCCTCTCACCCCCTTTCTCTCACCCTATCGCTCTCATTCCCCCTTTCACCCTCTCCCCTTTCTCTCCCTCCTCTCTCTCCCCCTCTCTTCCCCCTCTCTCACCCCCTTTCTCTCTCCCCCTCTCCCCCTCTCTCTCACCCTCTCTTTCACCCCTCTCCCTCCCCCTTCCCATCCCGTCTCTCTCCCCCCTCTCTCTTCCGCCTCTCTCTCACCCACTTTCTCTCACCTCCCTCTATCTCCCCCCTTCTCCCCCTCTCTCTCTTCCACTCTCTCTCACCCCTCTCTCACACCCCTCTCTCCCCCTCTCTCATTCCCCTCCCCACCCCTCTCTCTCCCCCCCTCTCTCACCTCTCTCTCACACCCCTCTCTCTCACCCCTTTCTCACCCCTCCCCCCCTCTCCATCACTCCCCCACTCTCCCACTCTCTACACCCCTCTCTCACTCACTCTCACTCCTCCACTCTCTCACCCCCTCTCTCTTTCTCACCCGCTCTCTCTTCCACCCCGATCTCTCTCATCGCCCTTCTCGCCCTCACCCTCTCACCCCTCACTCTCTTTCCTCTCACTGTCTCTTACCCCCTCTCTCATCCCCTCTCTCTCACGCCTCTCTCTCACCTTCTCTCTCACCCTCTCTCAGTCTGTCTCTCTCTCACCCCCCCTTTCTCACCCGCTCTCTCTTCCACTCCGATCTCTCTCACACCCCTCTCTCTCTCACCCCCTCTCTCTCAGCCCTCTCTCTCTCTCAGCCCCCTCTCTATCCCCAGTCTCTCCCATCCTGATCTCTCTCACACACCCCCTCTCTCACCCCTCTCTCTCACACACACCTCTCTCTCTCACCCCTTCTCTGTCACCCCCTCTCACTCGCCCCTCTCCCTGAGGCCCTCTCTCTCTCTCACCTCCTCTCTTTCTCAGCCTGTCTCTCTGTCACCCACTGTCTCTTTCTCACCCGCTCTCTCTTCCACCCCTCTTTCTCCCTCACTCCTCTCTCTCTCACCCCCTCTCTCTCACCCACTCTCTACCTCCCCCCTCTCTCAGCCTGTATCTCTGTCACCCCCCTGTCTCTTTCTCACCCGCTCTCACTTGCACCACTCTCTCTACCGCACCCCTCTCTCTCATCCCTCTCTCTCTCTCTCACCCCTCTCTCTCTTATCCCTCTCTCGAACACAAATCTCTCTCTCTCCCTCTCTCTCACCAGTTCTCTGTCACCCAGTCTCTCTCACCTCCTCTCTCTCAGGCCTTCTCTCTCTCACCCCCTCTCTCTCTTTCACCCCTCACTATCTCTCACCTCTCTCTCACCCCTTTTCTCTCACCCCTTCTCTCTCACCCACTCTCTTTCACCCTCTCTCTCTCAGCCTGTCTCTCTCTCACCCGATCTCTCTCTCACCCCTCTCTCTCACACCACTCTCTCTCAACCCCCTCTCTCTCACTCCCCCCTCTCTCATACCCACTCTCTCTCTCACCCCTACTCTCTCTCACCCTCTCTCTCTCCCCCTCTCTCTCACCCCGCTCTCTCTCACCACCCCCTCTCTCACCCCCCTCTCTCTCACTACCCCTTGCTCACACCCCTCTCTCTCACCCCCTCTCTCTCTCACCCCCTCTCTCTCTTACCACCTCTTTCTCTCACCCCCTCTCTCCCAAACCCCATCTCTCTCACTCCCCCTCTCTCAACCCCTCTCTCTCTCACCCCTCTCTCTCTCTCACACCCTCTGCCTCACCACCTCTCTCCCTCACCCTCCCCTCTCAACCCCCCTCTCTCTCATCCCCCTCTCTCAACCCCCATCTCTCACCCTCACTTTCTCCCACCTTACTCCTCTCTCTGTCACCCCCTCTCTCTCCCACCCCAATCTCTCTTATTCTTATTCCCCTCTCTCTCACACCCCTCTCTCTCACTCTCTCTCTCTTTCATCCCCCCCCTCACCCCTCTCTCTCTCACCTGCTCTCTCTCGGTCTCTCAAACCACCTCTCTCTCTTACCCCCTCTCTCTCAATCCCACACCCTCTCTCCCCCCTCTCTGTTTTAACTCCACTCTTTCTCTCCCCTTTGTCTCTCCCTTTCTCTCACCCCCCTCACATCACCCGCTCTCCCTCTCACCCCTTCTCTCTCTCACCCTCTCATCTCACCCTCTTTCTCACCTCCCTCATCCCCTCTATCTCTCACCTGCTCTCTCTCGCTCTTCCAATCCCTATCTCTCTCTCCCCTCTCTCTTTCTCTTTCACCCCTCTCTCTTTCCCAGCAACTCTCTCTCTCACCTTCTCTCAACCCCTCTCTCACCCCCTCTCAACCCCTCACCCGCACTCTCTCTCACCCCTCTCCCTTGCTCTCAAACCTCCTCTTTCTCTTACCCTTCTCTCTCTCACTCCCTCCCTCTCTCCCACTCAATGTCTCTCTCTCTCACCCCATCTCACTCACACCGTATCTCACTCAACCCCTCTCTCACCCACGTTCTCTCTCTCCCAGCTGCTCTCTGTCTCACCTCCACTCTTTCTCTGACCCACTCTCACTCCCCCTTTTTCTCTCCCCCTTTGTCTCTCCCCTTTTCTCTCTCACTCCCTCACATCACCCCATCTCTCATCCCTCTTTCTCACTCACCCGCTGTCACTCTCACCCCGCTCTCTTTCTCACTCCACTCTCTCTCCCACCCCTCCCTCTCTATCTCACCCCCCTCTCTCTCACCACTCTCTCTCTCACCCTTCTCTCTCTCTCACACCCCCTCTCTCTCCCATCCCCATCTCTCTCTCCCACCCTGTCTCTCTCGAACCCCTTTCTCTCTCAACTCCCCTCTCTCTCAACTCCCCTCTCTCTCACCCCCCCCTCTCTCAACTCCCCTCTCTCTCAACTCCCCCTCTCTCTCAACTCCCCTCTCTCTCACCCCCCTCTCTCTCACTCCCATCTCTCTCTCTCATCCCCACTCTGTCTCACCCTCCTCTGTCTCCCCCTCTCTCTTTCTCACTCCCTCTCGCTCTCACCCCAATTCACTCTCACCCCCTCTCTCAATCTCTCTCTCTCCCCCACATCTTCTCTCCACCCCTTCTCTGTCTTACTTCCACTCTTTCTCTGACCCACTCTCTCTCCCCCTTTATCTCTCCCTCCCCTTTCTCTCTCCCCCTTTCTCTCACACACCCCCTCACATCGCACTCTCTCTCACAACCCTCTCTCTCACTCACCCACTCTCTCTCACCCCACTCTCTCTCCCACCCTCTCTCTCACACCGTCTCTCTCTCTCTCACCCTTTCTCTCATTCCCTCATCCCCTCTCTCATCACTCACCCGCTCTCTCTCTCACCCCATTCTCTCTCTCACTCTCTCTCTCTTACCCTGTCTCTCACCCCCCTTATCCCTCTCTCTCTCTCACCCTCTCTCTCTCATTCCTCTCTCTCTTTCTCAGGACCTCTCTCTCATCCCCCTTCTCTATCTCTCTCAACTCCATATCTCACCCCCCTTTCGCCCCTTCACCCGCTCTGTCTCTCACCCCCCTCTCTCTCTCAAACCTCCTCTCTCTCTTAAGCCCTCACCGCTCTCTCTCACGCCCCCTCTCTCTCTTAGCCTTCTCTTTCTCTCAGTCACTCCTTCTTTCCCACCCTCTCCAGTCTCTTTCTCATCTCCTCTCTCTCCTTCTCACTCCCTCTCTTACCCCATCTCACTCTCACCGTCTCTCACTCTCGCCCTTCTCTCTCTCTCACCCCTCTCCCTCCCATCCCCATCTCTCTCTCTCCCCTTCTCGCTCGAATCCTCTCCCTCTCACCCCTCTCTCTCACCCCCCTCACACCCCTCGCTCTCAACCCCTACTCTCAATCCACCTCTCTCTCACCCCTCTCTCTCACCCCTTCTTTTTCTCACCCCTCTTCTCTCTCTCAACCACTACTCTCAATCCCCCTCTCTCTCACCCCTCTCTCTCACCCCTTCTCTTTCTCTCCCCTCTTCTCTCTCTCAACACTCTCTCTCAACCCCTCTCACTCTCAAACATGCTCTCTCTCACCCCCTCACCCGCTCTCTCTCACACCGGCGCTCCCTCATACCCTTCTCTCTCTCACTCCCTCCCTCTCTCCTACCCTCTCTCTGTCTAGTTTTCATCCCTCTCTCTCTTACTCCATCTCACTCCCATTTCTCTCTCTCTCCCACCCCTCTCTCTCTCCCCCTCTCTAGCTCCCACCCTCTCTCTCTCCCACCCTCTCTCTCTCCCCCTCTCTCTCTCCCACCCTCTC